>NC_135411.1:54113766-54223766 GCF_051991245.1 Festucalex cinctus
CAGATCCACAGCCAGGCCGAGCCCCCCTTTGTGCACGAGCTGGGCTTCGGCGTCGCTCCCGGTTTCCAGACTTTCGTGGCCACGCAGGAACAGAGGGTGAGTTTTACTTTGATGCCCTTACACAACCTTCAAATATTGGAATATGCTTTCTAAAAGTAGAGTTTCTTCACCGAGTAGTTTGTTTGTTTCCACAACGACGTTATTGTCATGAGGAACCTAAGTGCACCAAAGTGTGCTGTTATATTGTTTTACACCGTCCCAGCTTACCATGGACTTGAAAAAAAAAGCTGTTTCTTTTGCATTTTTTTTCTGTTGAGTGTGCGTGTGTGTTGGGGTTGGGAGCAAGGTTGGGGGGGTGGAGCAAGGGTTAGTCGTTAAGTACAACACAGACAGAAGGGAACAGTGTGACAGAATTTTCCCTCTGATTATTTTTTTAAACTTGAAGCGCTAACCCTGTCTTGAAACCCCACTTTGAAATGCTGTCCTGGATTTCAAATCTTAATTATGTTTTGAAAACCCAGATTTTAAACCAAACCTTATAACCCAACCCCACCATTGACACCCTAATCCCACATTATACTTGAAACCCTGACCCTTGTTTGAATCTGTAACCCAGACTTAAAATCTAAATGTGAAGCCCTGATCCTCACTTGAAACCCTAACTTACACATCCATCTGAAACCATAATTTGAAGCATTAACCCGGACTTTGTGACAGCTAAGGCTGTTTGAAAGCGCTATATAAATAAAGGTGACTTGACTTGACTTGCCTCGACTCGACTTGACTTGACTTGACTTGACTTGAAGCCCTAACCTAGAATTATACCTGACTTAACTTACACTTAAAACCCTAATTTGAAATCCTCACACTGGCTTGAAACCCCAGTTTGAAATCATAACCCTAATTTGAAGCCCTCAATTGAAATCCTAAGCCTTGTGTGAAAGCCTGATTTGGGCTTGAAAACTGGAACTTGGCTTAAACCCCTCCAACCCTTACCTTAGCTGAAACCTTATCTTGAAACAGGTAACCCCATTTTGAAACCTTAACCTTGGTTAACCCTACCTTATATTCCGCTGAAAATTATTGATTTTTAAAATGAATAAAATCAAGTATGCTGAAATATGAATATTCCTCACGAGTTTAGCTGCTTGATAAAATTGGTTGATTAGATTACAGTAAACGAATATTTTTTGTTAATTTATTGTATTCAATAATGAAGTAGATTTAATTTTAAGAATAATTAAAGAATAATTCAATGTTTTTATAGGCCTATTCACACGTACCTTTTTCTTTTTAGCCTAATCTACAAATGACGTGTCCCATCAGTGTCTTTTAAGATTAAATTTCAATATTGACACCCTTGATTTAACTGTCTACCTTTTTGAATTCAGTGTTGACTTTTTTTTTTTTGCCATTTTCTTCCACATTTTGTTATGAACTTGATCCCTTCGTCCTTGTCTGAGTGTTGTAATCGTATTCCCTGCTAAAAAGACGGGGTGGGTCATATTCGACCTCCAGAATGGATACTTTGAAGCCTTTGAAGTTATCAAAAATGCCTTCTGGAGTCAGACGGGTGCAACTAACTGTTTTTATTGCATCAAGGTCAGTCGAATTTATGACACGACAAAAAATACAGCCGTCCAGCACAGTGCATGTCATACAAAAAGAACTATTAGCTTAGCAATGACTAATGAGCCTCCAGGGTGAGTTTGTGCACCCTGCCGTCAGCTCACTTTTCTGACTGGCAGGCTGAAGACGAAGCTCTCTTTCCTCGTTACTGGCATCTCGGCAAGCACCCGCACTGAGGAGGCGGGAAAAAAAGCAATAAATTTAGATCCTCTCATTAATTATTACAGAACGCAAACGTCATCAAGTTGTCTGCTGGGACCATCCTACTCCTTCTCAAACACTTTCAATCATAATAACCATTACTTGAGTTATATACATTAAATATGATAGATCATAACATTTGCATATGGTACATTAGAGATATACATTGTCAAGTCAAGTCCTTTTTATTTATATAGCGCTTTCAAACAGCCTTAGCTGTCACAAAGCACAGAAACACAACAAAACTAACAGCAATACAATACAATACAATCACAACAATTCAACATTTGTCCATTCCTACTACATATTTTGATGTTTGAAGCAGTTATAGATGAAAGAGGACAGAATCCGTCTCCATTTCAGCAGTTGATCAGAGACGTGATCACAACATGCATGACGTCACACACGTCTGCTACAAGCTAAGTTTGCTTACAAGCTAGGTTGTAAACAAGCAGCCACTGCATCTGTGATTGTGTTAAATACAATATAAATACACTATTACAGTTTGGTTTGGTTTGGTTTATTCATTTTTTTCCTTTCGGAAACATTACAGCTTACATCAATCACATCACATCATTTGCAACATTGACATCCGAAAGAAGGGCTGATGGGTAGAAGCCGAGGCTTATTCGAGACCCGTCCCCATCGACACATTACTATAACGCATCAGTCATATACATTATTTAGAATAGTCATTGATTTTTATGGTTATCCATCCCATACTATCCCAGACACTGCTCGATCAGTTCATCTTAAATGTCCGTGTGTACATTGTGGCTAGTCCCAGTCATTTGTTACTGGTGTCAGTTCCCAGACGCCACCAGCAAGCCCACCCCGCCAGGCGAGCAGCCAAGGCAAGCGCAATTCTTCTCTTTCACCAGTAGGGTCTTTGCTAACCTCGGATCAGCTTTCACACATGTTGTGGTTTTCAGAAGAGTAGATCAGCTTGCATTCTGCCCATTGCTTTCAAGCAATTTCAGCACTCCATTCTGGTCAGGTAGCACCACTGGTTGCTAGCACGTTGTGGATCTAATGACTCCTGAGCGCTACCCAGCCTAGCTCACCCAGCAGAGCGGCCCCGCCAGCCGCATTCCAGGAACCAGACCACCAACCCCATTTTGCGTATTGACAGCAGTTTCATTGTAGCCACAATACAGCCTTATCATGTAACCTTGACTGTTACAACAAATGTCCAAACAGAATTCGAGCCAGACAATATTTAGATTCAAACGGGAACAGCAATACATGTTATCAATGCAGGTGTATAAACAAGAGTTAGCCTTGGCAATGTCAACAAGTAATCATATACAACTCCAGCTTTGGGTAATTCCTCAGCTCCTTTCACGATTCGTGTTTTTAGTTAGTTATCTTTAGTTTGAATAAAAATTCTGCAGTCTTTTGTCCACGTGCTTTTGATAAGTCCATTCTTTCTCATTTGTCGAGCCTTTTTGGCGATGTCAGCATTTCGTTTGGTGAGGTTTTCGTTGATGTAGACATGTTTCCCACGAAGCTTGTGACGGTCTCTCGGAAGAGCAATCGGTAACACTTTATAATAACTATCCGTTATAAGTAGTTCATAGATCATTAGTTGATTGTTAATTAATGAGTTGTTAATGACTTATTAAATGTTTGTTAACTGTTTGTTAAGGATTTATACGTATGACTATAAACAGTTAATATGTCATTATTAAACTGTTAGTTATTGAGTTATAAATGACTTGTTAACTGTATATTAATCATTTGTAACTATATATTATAAATTAGTAAGACTAAGTTAACAAACTATTAGTAAATTACTTAATAATGACTTGTTAAGTATCAGTTAATAGTTTATATCTGTTATTAGGACGTTATTCTAAAGTGGTAGCTATTCCTCATTTATTAACTGTTATTAAATGAGGAACAGTTGCAACTTTACGATAATATCCCAATAGTATAAATTAGCTACTTACTAGGGGTGTGAATTCCCTAGTACCTGACGATTCGATTCGTATCACGATTCACAGGTCACGATTCGATTCGATACGATTAATCCCGATACGAATTTATAAGTCGATTGTTGCGATTTTTTTCATTCAAATTTAGAAAATACTAATCAGTAAGCTTGTAGAGTGTAAGATTTATATGAAAATGTATTATTTATTTATCTGAAATTTCAGTCTTATAGAGGTTGTAATCTGTTTCATGTTTGAACAGCATTAAAATAAAAATATTAAGGCTTAATGTTCCGTTCATATAACATTCTTCCATGCTCAAGGTGTGAATCCTAAAAAAAAAAAAAAATCGATTCGAGAATCGCGCGATGTAGTATCGCGATATATCGCCGAATCGATTTTTTTTTTAACACCCCTACTACTTACTAATATTTAACTTATATATTAGCTAATTCTTTACATAGTAGATGTTAACCATCTACTAATAACTATGAAACTTTGTCAAACAACAAACAGGTGGAACAAGTTGAAAGTACAGAATTTGAAGGTGAAATTTAAAATATAAAATTACTATGCCTTACCATGCCTAAATATCAATTTTCCGTACCATTGAACTTTTTCCACTCATGTGCTCCTCTACAAAGTTTCACTGGTATAGTATTAGTAGATGGTTAACAAACTATTAACAACTGCTGTAAAGAAGTGAGTTAATCTACAACTTAAATATTAGTTATTACTCTATTTATGTTATTGGGACGTTATTCTAAAGTTGCAACTACTCCACATTTACTAACACGTAATAAATGAGGAATAGTGGCAACTTTATAATAACGTCCCAATAACCTATACAAACTATGAAGTAATACTTATCAAGTCATTAGTAAGTAATTTTCTAATAGCTTGTTAACGATGTATTACTAATTTATAAAATATAGTTATGAATAATTACTATACAGTTAACAAGTCATTTAGAGATCAATAACTAACAGTTTAAAAATAACATTTTTACTATTTATAGACATCATTTTAAAACCTTAACAAACAGTTAACAAACATTTAATAAGTCATTAATAACTCATTAATTAACAGTTTACTAATGGTCTATTAACTAGTTATAACGGGTAGTTATTATAAAGTGTTACCGAGCAATCTTTTTCTTTCTGTCAGAAAACCTGATCAGAACTGCCGGTGGTCGTGTCCCTCCAGTTGGAAGCGAAAAGCACATCTGAATGTGCGCAGGATCAACAGTTAATCCCAAATCTCTGAGTTGAAGTGTCACTTGCTGTTCCACAGTCTCGTTCCCTGAATATTGGTCAGAATCTTCCGTGCTCGTGCTAGCCGCAGCTCTCAAAGGGCCACGGCGCGGCTTGATCTTGATACCGGTGACTATCACATCGTTGATACGAAGATTCTGTTCCAAATCATCCACTTTTTTTTCCAAGGCAACAATGCGTCGATCTTTTTCTTGTGTCTCTTTCTTCATTTGCTGTTTTTCCTGAAGAAGTGGCTCAATGCTCTTCTTCATTTCAAGTAATTCGGCGACCATTGAGTTTTTTAAGAGAAGATTTTATCTCCTCATGCTCGTCAGCTTTTTTTCCGCCAGGCATTCTGCAACAATGTAGTTAAAAATCCCAATGCAAAAATCAACAAGTAGTTAGAATCACGAGCGAGTGCAGGAGCAAGCACAGATGCGTCCTTCCTCAACAGATGCGTCCTTGACAATGTTGAATGTAACATTAAGGTAAATGCAAGACAGACATTAAAAATGATGGAA
Source organism: Festucalex cinctus (assembly GCF_051991245.1). Lineage (NCBI taxonomy): Eukaryota > Metazoa > Chordata > Actinopteri > Syngnathiformes > Syngnathidae > Festucalex > Festucalex cinctus. The sequence continues at coordinate 54,119,305 of NC_135411.1, forward strand.
ATATGGAACATTTGAGTTGTCTCATCACTGGGTCTTTTGCCCGTTGCAAAGAAACTTTCCAAATATGTCTGTTTTGTACTCCTTTGCTAACTTGTCAATTCAGTATTTTGAAATTAGCTGTCGTGTAAATATATGTGGTACATTACATACATATCGAGCATAACATTTTCGGGTCTTCATACCTATAGACCCTAAATGTGAATGGGCACTTTTAGCTGCCCTGTGAATCACGTCTCAAAGGCCCCTGAAATCTGACCTAAGTCCTTCTATTTCACAACTCGATAAAAGTGAAGGCACACTTTTATCGAGTTGTGCCTGTACTGTGAAGTTCAAGTGCGTGATGCTAAAACAAAACAGCCTTTCCCAACAATTTGCCGAGTGAACTGTAAAGCCTCCTTTAAGCTCCCCAGCACTACCACCCCCCGCCTCACCCCACCTCGGCGCCGGAGTGAAATATTGATGAAGACAACGGCGAGCGGCGCCAAGGCTTTTGCCGCTTATTAGACGGCCCACAATCGGCTCACATGCCATTACACCGAATTAATCAGATGGCGAATTAGCCACAATTCGCTTTAATTGGGCCCAAAGAGAAAATTAGCTTAGCGGCAGAGGTGATTGGAAAGGTTAAGGATTGCCGAGTGGCACCTTTCACGGAAGTGTTAATCGCATCGGGGATGTCAGCATTCATTGCTTTTAGCAGGCAAGGTACATAAACAAGCAGGCACACAGCACTGTGGTGCTGCCACATGGCAGACACAGCTTTTTTTTTTTTTCAACAATATTCCTACTCTACCAGAATCCAATGTTAAGTGGAATTGGAAACCATTCGAGGTGGAGCTTGCACAAAATATTGTGGGGTGACCATGTCAGGTTTAGTACTTTTTAAAAAATACTGTAACCTTGCCAGTAATCTGAATTCTCGCGGTATTTGTTCACAAATATTATCTTGTACTGCTCCCGCTGATCCATTCGGAACCGACCTTTTTTTAGTCGGACCATTGTTTAAGGCGGGACATGCATCTGTGTCGAAACCAGGAAGCGCCGACACCCGAGGGAAACAAACAAACAAACCTAACATAGACGAATGGACGATGCAATTAATTATGATCTCGCAGAAATACTCACCGTTTTCTTGTTGAATGTTGAACAGTGAGAGGTCTGGTAGAGATGTTCTTGCTTTTTTTTTTCCCCCTAAGACAAGACCGAAGACGACATTATCATCATTCGTTGTCATTATTGGTCAGAACAAACGTGCACAAGATGCAGCATCGTCCAATCAGCTCAAAGTTTTTTATTGTACAGAATGTCCCACCTTTCCCGAGCAAATCACCGTGGAGCAGTCCCAGATTGATAATATGAAGAACTCCCTTTACAATTACGAATTGGCTATTGCCAGGTATATATATAGTCCAGGCTCCGGCCTTCCTGGGTTGAGTTTGCATGTTCTCCCCGTGCCCGCGTGGGTCTTCTCCGGGTGCTCCGGTCTCCTCCCACATTCCAAAGACATGCATGGCAGGTTAATTGGGCGCTCCGAATTGTCCCGAGGTGCGCTTGTGAGTGTGGATGGTTGTTCGTCTCTGTGTGCCCTGCGATTGGCTGGCAACAACCAGTCCAGGGTGTCCCCCGCCTACTGTCCAGAGCCAGCTGAGATAGGCGCCAGCACCCCCCGCGAACCCTTGTGAGGAATAAGCGGTCAAGAAGATGGAGATATATATATATATATATATATATATATATATATATATATATTAGGGGTGTTAAAAAACTGCAGTCGGCTTGTGAGGGGGCAATCCCATGGGGGGATGCGGGGTTTTACTGAACCGGGCGTTTTACTTCCGCATTAAAAAAATACCCAGCAAAACACCTCATATTTCATTAAAAATTACGTCATCATTGTGTCAAAGGTAAGATTTAATATATGCCTGTAGTTAAATGTTGAAGGGCTTCAAATACGTCTTTAATAGTAATTGCGGAGAAAGTTGAAGGTTGAGTATGACTGAGGAGCACGTTCTAATTGTCGTCAGGGATGTCAGCATTCATTTCTTCCACTGGCTGCTTTCTTATCGTCCGTCACAGCCTTGCACAGCAATCAGCAACATTCCGCACACTTGGCTGCTTTTTTAAGCGGAATGTTGGAGCGGCTTCCCCTTCGTCTGGACTGATAGGGCAGAGCAGACGTGCTTTTAAATCCGAGCCAGCGGCGGCCCACTTTCACCTGGCACCGTCGCTTCTCACTCGGTCCAGGAAATGTAGTGGCTGCTTCCTCGTGCGGCACGCGCTTCCGTCACAACCGAGGCGGAGTTGTTTGACCCTTACTCTTGTTGTTCTTCAGACCGAGGCGTGTTGGAGTGTTGCCCCCTTTGTCGGACCCGGAGGAATTATTTGGTCAGGTCTCTGTGCAACTGTGAAATTGTTTGGCTCAGCACACTACCGGTGTTTAATCTGTATTCCAAAAAATGTATTGACACTTTCAATCCACAATTTTGTGTTCATCCATGTTTACGTTCCAGGGAACTTCAACACTTACAATTTCCAGTTTTATGTTTTTCATGTTTTTTTTTGTTTTTTTTGTTTGAGTGATTGTTGCTGTTAGTATTTTCCCAGTTGGCTTCTTATCACTAGAAAGCACGTTCTCCTTCTAAACAATTTTGGTTGAATTTCATGTCTTATGACCATCATTGGGTTTACGAGGTTCAACTGCACATTAGATTCTTATCTTGCTCCTTTGTAGCTGACTTTCCTGCCTCCCCCCTGGGGCGAGTGTGAGTCTAAGGCTCTGGAGTCGGGATTCTTCCAGGTGTACAGCGTGACTGCCTGCCGCATCGACTGTGAGACACGCTACATTGTGGAGAATTGCAACTGCAGGATGGTGCACATGCCTGGTAGGACCCCCTCCCAAAACTAAACAATACACACTACATTTACTGGTGACTCAAAGCTAACATATGTCTTCATCTTGACTCAATATGGTCTTCCTGGCAGGCGATGCCTCATACTGCACCCCTGAACAGTACAAAGACTGCGCTGAGCCCGCCCTCGGTGAGTCATTTGATCACAGCATGTGGCCATTTTGTGAACGGTTTTCTTATCGTGTGTAAATCCGACATTCATCAAAACATACTGACTGACTGAAGGGTAAATATTCTTACATTGACGTCCTTATAGTCAAGTCAGTCAAGTCCTCGTAGTCAGATTTGTAGAGGAGGTCCTTACATTCAAGTCCTTAAGCTGAGTCAATCGAGTCTTTAAAGCCAAGTCCTTCAGGTGAAGTCAGTCAACTCCCTTTACCCAAGACGGTCCTTAGAATCCAGGCCTCATAATCAGGTCCATGTAATCAAGTCTTTACATTCAAGGCTTTATAGTCAAGTCCTAATAAGCATTTCCTTACAGTCACATCCTTGTAGTCCAATCAGTCACATCCTTACAACCCAGTCAGTTGATTCCTTGTAGCTATAAAGTCCTTAAGTCCTACTCAAGTCAGTCAATGTCCCACAGCTTAAGTTAGTGAACTTCTTCGAACGCAAGGTGATCCTTCTTGTCAAACATTTAAGTCCTTCTGGTCAGGTTCCTTGTAGTCAAGTCCTTACAGTCAAAACAGATAGTCCTCTACTTCCTCATGTTAATGAAGCAGGTGAAAGATGGTGATCTTGTTTGTTGGCTTTAATGTGGTTTAATAGAATTAAAAAGAGACCTGTGTGTGGTCATCAACCTTTATCTTTGCCGTGAGTGATGAGACAGATTTATTTAATCTACTGGGTTCATCTCAATTGCTTTTGTTTACAGCCTGTTCAGAGTAACCAGGTTAACTGCAACCAATCACAGGCAGCCTGGTGGCAGCGGTGTGCTGCTCTCAGTTCATGCAAGGTGAACACGTTAGCAATTTACGTGCAGTGGCCTCAATGACTCCTCAGTGTAAGATTACAAATGTCTAGACCAGATTTGAATGGCCGATTGATTGGTGCACTTTTTAAGCTTTTTTTTTTTTTTTGCCTTTTTGCCATTTTGTCATGTTTATTGTAATTGAAGCAATTAATAAATGATTGCTTTTGTGCCTTTTCTCAGACAGACTTTCTTCTTGTCTTTGATTGGCTGAAATCACTTTGCTAGGGGGTTAAAGCTAAGTATTGCAAAATTGACAATAAATGAATCATCCATCCAGTTTCTATACAGCAGTTGGTTAGCTAGAGTTCGGTAAATTGATTTATCCGTGAACAGAACTTGTATAATTCGTAACCACTTCATAGTACCACTCACCATTTTAAATAGGCGAGGGAGCAAGAGAAGCTTTTCATTTTGACTCTTTGACTGCCAAAAACATTTTTTATTTTATTTTTTTTAAAGAGCTCAGAATTGTTCATTCGGTAGTCTTACCGATTCAACGTCTTAACATCATTGCTCTTTTTTTTGTGTGTGTGTGTGTTTGTGTGCGTGCGTTTGCGTGTGTGCGCTTGCGTGCGTGCGTGCGTGTGCATGCAAATACGTATAAATTTATACTCATTAATTCACCTAAAACCTTATAAATATCCCATTACCCTTCGCCTTAACCAGGTACTTCAGAATCTTGCCAGAGTCGTGAGGTTCAAATGGTCAGGACACCAGAGAAAAGGTCAGAAAAAATAAAGAGAAAAGAAAGATAAGTCAAAGTGAAATCCAGTACCGACCAAACACTTCTTGCCTTCCCCATGGTTACAAAATCAAAGTCTTACGCCAACGCCGGAAGCCTCTAAATTCCAACAAATTAGCGAGATCTCAAGAGACCAGAGGAAAAACTACAGAGAGGAAGGAGGGAAGGATCGATAAGGCAGAGTGAGATCCATAGAAGCCAGTACATCCAATCCATCAAAGTGAAATCCAGCACCAACCAAACCCCTCCTGCGTGGTTACAAAACCAGAGTCTTATGCCAACCCCAGAAACCTCAAACTTCCAATAAATTGAGATCTCAAGTGACCAGAGGAAAAACTAAAGAGAGGAAGGAGGGAAGGATAGATAAAGCAAAGTGAGATCCACAGACACCAGCACCCACTGATTCAAGGGGCTGTGGGAGGGAGAGGCAAATTCTGTTTGAGTTTCAGTAGATGCTGGTGTGATGGATCTGGCATGCATAAGGACCACCACCAAAGAAAGAAGCCGTCAACCGCGGTCCAGCAAAGCGAGCACCGCCCCCCGGACGCCCGGAACACCCCGCCCCAGCCCCGGCCCACACCCCCGAGCCCAAGGCCGCAGAACGAGGCCCGGCGGGTCCCCACAGCGCCCCACCGGTCCCCAGCCCCCATCCCCCCACGACCCCCCCGCACCCCACCCAAACCCGCCACCCGCCACGACCCAGGCCCCGCCACCCCCGGCCCTCAAACCCCCGAACACACCCCGACCCCCAACACCCAATCCCCCACCCACCCATACCTCCACCCCCACCCCCCAAACAAGCCGCCCCCCCGCCCCCCGACCACCGCCAACCCCCCCGCGAACACCACCCCCCGCGAGACCCCCCCCCCCCCCCCACCCCACCCCCGGAAACCGGCACCGGGCAGCAGCGCAGATAGGGAAGACCTGCCCACCCCACCAAGGAACACAGCGGCGGGAGGGAGGAAGCAGAGGAGGAAGCATCGGGGGAGAGGCGGAACACCAGAACACCGAGCCCGGTGGGAAGAGGCCCCGGTCGTCACGCCAGCGTACTAGTGACACCTAACCCTGTTACTGAGTCCGCCAGCTCGCCGACTGGCGAGCTCTACCCTTACACCGTGAATGTGGCCCCACCCAGTGTATATACAAGTGTGTGCGTGTGGTGCATTAAAATTGGGAGCAGGTGATTCGGAGCAGAGGGAAAAAATTTCCCCTACTCCGACACACCCGCATCCCCCCCAAAAAATGAATATGTATATGTGTGGTGCATTAAAAAAGGAAATGGAGGGACAAAGTGGTGGGGCAGGGACACAGATGGGGGGACCACAGCGCTGCCAGGCACTGCAGTCCATCCCCCCTGATGGCTCCCCGCCCCAACTCACCCCTCCCCTTGGACATGAAGTGCATTAAAATTGGAGGGGAGTTGAAGGGTGAAGACGGTGTTTCCACCCTTCCCCACCCCACCAAGAAATGTGTTGTGTGCCCTATGTGTATATTTACAAAGTGTATAGTGCAAAACTAGCCTGCCAAAAACATTTAATAACAATAAGTAAAATTGCAATGTATGCCGCCATAAACGTTAAATGACGTCAACTATGTGTGTTTTTTTGTTTTTTTTAATCAATGGGAAGTGCAACATCTAAGTGGAGCACTGCCTGGTCAATGAATTGTGGAATCAAAAACTAACTATGGCCAGCAGATGGCAGCATTGAATGTCTTTCAAAGGGGCTGAATAATGTACTGAATTACAATGAAACATGATGGAATCTGATGAAATTGGATGAAATCAAACATTTTCAAGGATGGTGTGAATGATCAAAGCCTTTGTCACATTAAACCTAATTTGCAGAGCGTCACAAAACAAAACTTTTTTGTGTCAAAGTGACTGTTGTGGAGAAAAAGCTTTTTTTCGCATCTTTTCAATTTTTGCTCAATGTCATTCAAATGACCTCTTTTCAAATGGTTATTATTACTAACGAACGGAATAAGGTAGAAACATCGGGGGGCGGGGGGTTTCTAATGAAAGAATGGAATGCGAGCTTTCATTTGGTACCCACATTGTATATGTAGTAAAAGTACACAATATTCTGTTTGCCTTGAAAGATTAGTGAAAATGCTCAAAATCGGCTGGCACTGTTTTTATTGTTTTTGTTTGCTTTTTGTTTTTTGTTTTTTTGATAATGTATGGCAGTAAAAGAGTTAATGCTGATGGCTCTTCTGTATAATGGGCAGCAACACAGAATGGTCGACAACAATTTTAGGATCTGCAATCCGAGCCGTAACAGAGGCAGGACGCACGCCTGACTCTCGCTTTTTGTTGTGCTGGGGTGTTTAAAGCAATTGTTGCCATCCTCCAATTGTGGAATGCTATGTCGCTGTGTGAAAGCACACATTAGTAGTACAGTGGAACCTCTGAGTTTGAACTCGTACAACTCGGACAAACAAACAAAAAACAAACAAACAAAACAAACAAAAAATCTGAGAAAATAATGCCTCAGGGTTTGCACTAATTTTCGGAGTCTGAACACCCAAGCAAAGCCGAACGTACCTTGAACGGGTAGACAAGTCAAGCCGAGCGATGCCAAATGCACACTTGACAGTAGTCGAGACGAGGCGCTGCTCATTTCGAGCCAGAGCGTGAACACTCCCGGAGGTGGTATGGAGGTGCTTCGATGTTCGCAAGTGCATTTTGATTTTTCCATGACAATTTTCTTCGCCACGGGCCCAAACAAAGACAACAGTGCCAGTGGCAGCAAAGAAAAACAGAAGGAACCACAGTGGATTTAAGGAAGAAGATAAGCCATTGTATCTTCCGTGACTACTTAAATAAATACCATTAGTAGCAATATGCCCAATGTAAAATACACAAACTCAGCACTAAACTAAAGCAAGCATTAGCGTTTTATTTTCTATTTATTAATTTTCTATTTATTTTTTTATAAATATCATTTAAATTAAATTCTAAATAAATTTAAATAGAAATGTTTTTGGAGCTTAGGAACGGATTAATTGCATTTACACACAAATCGGACTTTGAACGCTTCACAGGAACGAATTATGTTCAAACTGCAGTTGGAATTTGTCTTTGCTGGGTTCTGTGTGAAACGTTGCCAGGGTCTCTGTATGTAAAAAGTGGAGATTTTTCCAACCAGAGAGCAAATGCATTACAAAAAGCGCGCACAGGGTAAGAAATAAATGACCTCCATGTTAAATGTTGTAGGCAAAGTTTACTTTTCCGCCCACACACTGCAGCAACCTCTCGAATGCTGAGATAAGTCTTGGGTAAATAAATTCAGGTACATGAAGAATGCAGCCAAGGGGCATGACCGACATCCCCGCTGCAAACTTTGACGCCACATTAAGTGTCAATAGAGAGCTAGAGGATTGTGCGCAGGCTCGTCTTCACTTGTAATTGGGCCACAGTTTTGACGCCTGGATCCCAACATGCAAATCAGGTCAAGTCCATGTCAATTTGTCAGAACATTTCTGACTGCAAATGTTTTTTTTTCTCTCTACTTTGAATAATAATTTTCACAAAAAAAAAACCCACAGCACCTGTCTCAAAGTTGTCAGAGGAGATTATGGGTTGCTCGGCTCATCAAGCGTCTCTGCTTTCAACTTGGAAGTTTAAGAGGAAACTTTGATGACTTCCAACGCAGACGAGTTGTGTTATTACTGTTGAGATGATGAGCCAGCGTGACAAACAGTCTCATTAAATGAACATTCTAAGTTATACTATTACACGGGTCTCAGTGGATTATTCTTGACTGATCCAGTCTATAGGAGTGATAGGTCTACTTTGTGCTTCACTGCTTCTACCACACATTTGTCTTTGGCTGAGGAGTGGGCGTAAGGCTTTTCGGGGTTGGTTGGTTGGTTGGTTGGTAAGGTCGACAGAATGGTGGATATGTGAATTAGTTGGCTGCGAAGGTCGTTTAGCTGTAAATGGACATACGGTTTTGCCGGTTGGTTGGTTGGTTGGTTGGTTGGTTGGTCAGGTCGATAGAATGGTGGATATGTGAATTAGTTGGTTGCGTAGGTTGTTTAGCTGTAAATGGACATACGGTTTTGCCGGTTGGTTGGTTGGTGGCAATTTGGGTGGAAGGTTTTGATTGGTACATTGATTGTTTGGTAAGGTAGGTTGGATAGTTGGTTGGTGGGTAGGCAGAAGATATCAGTAGGTTGATTGGTTGGTCGGTTGGTAACTCCTCTCGAGGACAAGTTGCTAGATGTTATCAAATGGCCTGATCACCTAAATGTCTTGAATTATTTAGGTTTGTTAGATATTGGTGGGTCGGTTAGTTGTTTAAGGTATGTTGGTTAATTGGTAGAATGGTGGTTGAATGGCAGCATGTTTTTGTAGATTTGTGCATTAGGAAGAATATTTTGATAGGTAGGTTGGTTTGTTTAAGGTAGATGGGTTAGTTTGTAGCTTGGTTGGTTGGTAAGGTAGTTACAATTGGAGCAAGGACTTGAAACCAAAATTTGCATTTGCTATTCATGTTCACGTTAATGAGCGAATACCAAATGAACTCGAATTGGTTACTTATCGAACTTTTCCCAAAAAGCGCGTCATAGTCCATCAAATGGAAAATCCAATGGAGTGCACTTATGTCGCGCTTCATCTGCACCATACGTTGCCAAAGTGCTTTTGAAGCCATATCGACAGTCCCCTCCAAAAGTATTTTTCGAGTTACCACTGATTCATGCAAAGTCCTAGTTACAATAGTAGGTTGGTTGTCTGGTTGGAAGGTTAAGGGAATTTAGTTGGTTGGGCGAACTGAAATTTCGCTTGGATGATGGATGGACAAAAGGTTTTCAGTTTGTTGATTGGTTGATTAGTTGGTAGAACTTGTTTATAAGGTAGATAGGTTTGTTGGGTAATCAGTTGGTTAATGTAGGTTGAAAGGTGTGGTTTGTTTGCTGTTGGTATGTTGGTTGGTAAAGAAAAATTAGGTAGTTTGTGGTTTGTTTTGTTGTTCAAAAGGTTGTAGGTTAGGTCGGTCGGATTTTGTAAGGATGTTAGATTTAGGAAATGACTGGTTGGTTATTGTTATTATTTTTTTAATAAGCAGCCAGTTTGTTTGTTTATTGGAAGGTTACTGCATGATTCATGATTTTCACTTAATGCCGGCAAGCACAGTACAATGTTGTTAAAAGCCTCAAAAACAATCCCACTGAAAAGAGAATATCATATGACTACATTTACAGTGAGTTTACATCCTCTTCTGTGACCTTCATCGTCACCACTCCATCTTCATCATCATCATCCTCATCACCATCATCCATGGTCATTAGCCAAGCTGTCTGCAGCAGAGAGCAGCAGCTGCATGTGCCGCACTCCATGCAACGTGACGCGCTACAATAAGGAGCTGTCCATGGTCAAGATACCCAGCAAAACTTCGGCGCGCTACCTGCAGAAGAAATTCAACAAGTCTGAGAAATACATCACGTATGTCCACTCTTTTGACATCTCACCACATGCTAGCAAGTTGTAGCGCGCCACAGGCACCATTGATCTTCTTACCATCCTGTTGTTTTTCACAGAGACAACATTTTGGTGTTGGATGTGTTCTTTGAGGCCCTCAACTACGAGACCATTGAGCAGAAGAAAGCCTATGAGGTGGCAGGCCTGCTGGGTAATAATAACAAACATGTTTTGAAGTCAAAAGTTGAATTTTAGGAATGTGGAAGAAGAATTATTATTCGGCATCCACACTGACGGATAACACGGGCTGAGGGCTGAGCAGATGTCACCAAAAAATAGAATATGGATGATGTCACTAACATGAATGATGTGAACCTGTACCATGTATTAACAAATGAATGCAACGATGCAATGATTGTTTGAGATAATCGATATGTCACACAACACTGGTCTGAAATGTCTTTGGTATAGTGTCAACTTCATTAGCGTTTAAACATGCCCCATAATTGGTAAATATACTTGTGAACCAGCAGCCAGCATAAAACACAACACATACACATACATCCATTTACGGTAACACAGTTGCACACACACAACACACACTCATTTGTCATAACACACATACTTAAATGGAGTACGGGAGTGAAGACTTTTTGTCCTGTCACTATGATGTGACATGAAATGTAGTTTTGACATGTCACGATGAGATTGCAAGACGTGGTTTTAACATAACATGTATTTTGTTTAGAGTTTGGTTTGAATTTTTATGTTTATATTAATCAGTATTGGTGTGGGGCATTATGAGTAAAAAGCTTTGAAGGGATTTTATTCACAAATGGGAAGTACAGGTTATTTTAAAATCATATATGTTTTGTCAGCATAAAAAACTAGACCCTGTCAACGAATGTGTTCCACAAAACTGATAAGGTCACAAGTTAAGAGGAACTGAAAAGAGGAAGTAAGCACCAGACATTTAGAACTCAGCAGTTCAAACTTTGGTACAGACTGACTGGAACACACTCATCTGTGCTTAGTCATGCTATGTTCAGCATCCCGAGGGTATAAATTGGCGGGGACAAAACGAGGCGTGCGTGCAAAAAGGAGCGAGGCTCTCTCTCTGCCGAGAAGGGCATTTTTGGCTCTGTGCCCCATTTACCCCTACATGCTGAATGAGGAAGTAATTCTAACAATCAAAATAAGGCAAGGCAAGGCAAGTTTATTTGTATAGCACATTTCATACACAAGGCAACTCAATGTGCTTTACACGAGGAAAGACAACACATAAGCATCAAGAAACAGTAGTTAACATTCAGAGGGAGAAAAATAAATGAAAATAGGTTACAAACTAACAATCTTAAAACATTATTCAACAAACTTTAAAAAATTTAACATAAGGAAGTTTAAAATGATAATGATAAAAAAAAATAAAAAATAAAAAAATAAAAATAATAATAATAATAATAATTTTAAAAAAAACACTTAATTAAAGCTGTTTAAAAGTCCCTAATCAAAGGTATAAGAAAAAAGCAAAGTTTTTAACCTGGATTTAAAAGCCTTTACACTCGGGGCTGACTTCACTTCTGTTGGTAGCCTATTCCATCTGTGTGCAGCATAATAGCTAAATGCAGCTTCACCATGTTTGCTTCGAACTCTGGGTTCCACTAGTTGGCCCAAGTCTGTAGATCTCAGAGCCCTGCTGGGTTTGTACTCAATCAGCATTTCTTGGATATATTCAGGACCCAAACCATTTAGTGATTTATAGAGGAGTAGCAGAACTTTAAAATCGATTCTACAGCTGACAGGGAGCCAGTGTAAATCCTTAAGTACTGGAGTAATATGTTCTGATCTTTTTGTTTTGGTCAGAACTCGAGCTGCAGCGTTCTGAATGAGCTGCAAGTGTCTCATGTTCTTTTGAGAGAGTCCAGTCAGAAGACCGTTACAATAATCGAGTCTGCTGGAGATAAAAGCATGGATAAGCTTCTCTTGGTCTGCTTGAAGCATGCAGTCCTTCAGTCTGGATATGTTTTTCAGCTGGTAAAAGGCTGTTTTAGTGATGAATTTAATATGATTGCTGAAGGTCAGATCTGAGTCTATTAGTATCCCAAGATTTCGAACTTGGTCTTTAGTTTCTAAAGACAGTGACTCAAGCTGTTTTTTAACAGCAATTCTCTTTTCTTTATTGCCGAAAACAATGAGCTCCGTTTTGTTTTCGTTCAGCTGAAGGAAATTTTGGTTCATCCAGTTGTTAACTTGCTCTAGAGAATGACACAATGCGTTAATAGAACTGCTGTCATTTGGGGACATTGATAAATACAATTGTGTGTCATCTGCATAACTATGATCAACATCGGTGTTCTGAAGCATTTGACCCAAAGGTAACATATACAGACTGAACAACAGGGGTCCAAGGACTGACCCTTGAGGGACCCCACATGTCATGGCCTTTCGATCAGATTCAAAATTTCCAATGGTCACAAAGTAACTCCTTTCCTCCAAATAGGACCTGAACCATTTAAGGACTGTTCCATTTAACCCCACCCAAGTTTCCAGCCTGTCTAACAGTATATTATGATCAATCGTGTCAAATGCTGCACTGAGGTCCAACAAGACGAGCACTGATACCTTCCCTGCATCAGTGCTCTATCTTATATCATTCAGTACTTTAATCAGAGCTGTTTCTGTACTGTGATGAGGTCGGAAACCTGACTGGAATTTATCCAAAAGTCCGTTTAAGCTAAAAAAATTGCTGAGTTGATTAAAAACCACTTTTTCAACTATTTTAGTTACGAAGGGAAGGTTTGCGATTGGTCTATAATTTGCTAGCAGGGAGACATCCAGTGTTCTCTTTTTTAGAATGGGCTTGACGGCGGCTACTTTCAGACATTTAGGAAGTTCACCTGATTGAAGTGAGCAATTAATTATTTGTTGTAAATCGATCTGAACACATTTCACAATGGTTTTGAAAAAGCCAGATGGAATTGTGTCAAGACAGCTCGTGGAAGGTTTCAATTGCTGAACCAAGTCTACTACAGTATTTTGATCAAATTCTGTCATGGTAATTAAATTATTCCTAGGTGATTTTAAGTGCTGCATCATTTTATTTAGCTGGTTTGTAACAATGTTTGACCTGATGGCTTGTACTTTTTCACTAAAGTAGCAGGCAAATTCATTGCATTTATCTGTTGAGAGGAGTTCTGGCGCTGTTTGATTTGGGGGATTTGTAAGTTTGTCAACCACGCCAAATAGAGTGCGTGTATTGTTGAGGTTCCTACTAATAATTTCAGAAAAGTGTTGTTGTCTAGCTATTACTAACTCTTGGTTAAAATGACAAAGACATTGTCTGTACAGGTCAAAATGAACTTGGAGTTTAGTTTTTCTCCACTTTCGCTCTGCTTTTCTGCATTTAGATTTCAAAGTCATTATGTTGGTAGTACACCTCCAAGGTGTTTTAGTTCGGGATGAAATGGTCTTAATAGGAGCAACAGCATCCAAAACATTTGCGATTTTTGAGGTGAATTCATCCAGAAGTTCATCAACGGTCTCTGCATTTACAGTTGGTGATGCAGCCATTAATTCCATAAACATGTTGCTTGTATTCTCATTTATGTACCTTTTTTTAATCGAGACAGTAGTTGTTTGAACTTCTGGGATTGTTTGTAATTCAAAAAACACACAGGAATGATCTGAAATAGCCAGATCTTTCACCTCAACAGATAAAATGTCAACACCTTTAGAGATGACGAGATCAAGAATGTGACCTTGATTGTGTGTTGGACCTTTTACATGTTGTGAGAGACCAAAAGTATCAAGTATATTACAAAATTCTTTGGTATTTTTATCCAAGTTGTTGTCAACATGAATGTTAAAGTCTCCAGTTAAGACCAGATAATCATAGTCGGTACAAATTACTGACAGCATTTCTTCAAATTCCTCCATGAATCTGCCTTTTTGTTTTGGAGGTCTATAAATTATGACAATGACGATGTTTGGTTCACCTTTTACCAAAAGACTAAGATATTCAAATGAATTAAAGCTTCCCAATGAAATTTCTTTACACTGAAATAGAGATTTAAAAATGGCAGCAAGTCCACCACCTTTTTTGCCATTACGACATTTGTTCATGAAACTAAAATTTGTTGGTGTTGCCTCATTGAGAACCGTGTTGCAGGAACCTTCTGTTAGCCATGTTTCACTGAGGAGAAATAAGTCAAGATCATATGTCATAATAATGTCATGAATCAACAATGATTTGTTAACTAGTGATCTTGTATTTAGTAGCGCTAGTCTCACAGTGGCAATCGGAGACGCTGGTTTAGTCAGAGGTTCACAAGCTATACTGACTAGGTTTGTAGCTTCTGACTTATTTCTTCTCATTTCTTTTGCCAACTTTCTACTTCTTGTAATCACAGGAATGCTACAAGCTTCCTTGGGTCCTGACTTATTCTGGGAACGTTTTTTATATTGTATATGTAGTCTGGACCCAAAACATATCAGACCGAGCTATAGTTGAGATTCTCCATAGCCAAAGATGGAGGTCGGCGGGTGGGGAGCTGTATGCTGAGGCTTGGTGGAGTCAGACGATTAGTGGATAGCTGAATGTGGCGTCTTGGGGGGAGCACGGGCGAACCGTCATCAGCAGGCAGCTGCCTGGAGAGACTTTTATTTAGCTGTATGGACAGATTGACCAGATTGCTCAACCTGTTGGTGAGACTCGCTGGCGAGTCAGTCATCGGGTCATTCGGGGGCGGTGCACAGCGCGGGGGTGCATCCGGCAGTGAATCCGGTAGTGGCGCTGTCTGGCAGGTGTCGCTTGGGGGCGATGAACAGCGCAGGGGTGCATCTGGTAGTGAAACTGGTGGTGGTGGTCGTGGTGGTGTTTGGCAGGTGTCGTTCGGGAGCAGGGGAGCTGGATGTTCGGTGTTTGGAGTGTGGGCAGATGAGGACAAATCAATCTGTTCTGAAGGGCAGGGAGTGCAAGATAGTGAGCCAGCCTCACCAGATCCTCTTCTTATCGGTTGTTGTGTTTCATGTCCTTTGTTTTGGGAACATAGCGTCCAGTGACGCACGCTATGGAAGATGTTGGCTGTCAGTAATCTGACTCCCTGCTTATTGAGATAAATCCCATTGCGTTGGAAAAGATGGCGACGTTCACAAAACATAGAAAAATTGTCAATAAAGTTCACTGAGTAAGAAGCACAGATGCTTTTCAGCCATCTCGAGAGTGACATAATCCGACTGAAATGCTCATCACCTGGTCGGACAGTAGGCAGAGGACCACTCAGAAAAACCTCTGCGTTTAGGCATATTATCTTGTGTAGAAGGGTAATAAAGTCTTGCTTCAGTATCTCCGACTGTTTTTTCAACACATCGAATGCTCCTGTGTGAATCACAATCGATCTCACAGTCGGGTAGTCAGTAGCAATCTTGTCGACTTTTTCAGAAATGTCCAGCACCATGTCATTAGCAAAACACAGAACTTTTGTGTTTTTTCTGCTGCACAGACGTTTAACACCAAACAAGGCTTTGTCGCCTATTATCAGTGTTTGTGTTTCAGTAGCTAAACGGATTTGCTGAGGAGGTCCGGTTTCATACCTTTGACTGGTGCTGTGATCCTCCGAGGCTTGCTGGCTCGGCGACAGCACGGCAAACCTGTTTCTCAGTTCGATATCAGTATTTTGTCTTCGTCGGCCAAGAGACGGTTTCCTTTTTCTTGCTGGTACCAACGTCCAAGACTTGTTTCTTGGGGTTGAGGTAGCCTTTTGCATAGGCCGACGTGTTTCCTCAGGCATTAGTTGGCGGTCAGGTCCAGTTGTTGGGCGACGACTGCTCAGTTTTGGCTTTGCTCCCAGCACATTCCACAGAGGGTCGGTGGATGGAGCTAGCTGTTTGTTAGCATGCTCATGACCACCGTTTGGAGACATTGGCAGTGTGGTGTCATTCCACGATTTTCCATTCACCTCCACAAACATTTCAAGGCGGTGCATTCTTGTCTCCAGCACTGCCATCTTCTGAAGAAGTTTGTGGTATTCATCGGTCGAGATGGAAGGCATCATTTGTCCAGCCATGCTGCTAGTAGCAGTCGCGTGCTGATTAGCAGGCCGTGCTCACGTTATCGTGAGGAGTTTCCAAAAAAAAATAAAAAATGTTGAAAAATGCGCCCAGCTGGTTGTATCTACCAAACAAAAAGGTAGTACAGCCACATCGAGGCAAATATCCAGGAAAAATCCCAGAAAAAGAAAGAAAAAAAGAAGTTATCAGCTGAAAGAATGCAAAGCAAAGCAGGAGCAGAGCAGATTGCGTCTACACACTAGGAAAGCAGGAAGCAATTACAAGAGTAATTTGTGGTAGACACATTGTCTTGATTGGCTGTTAGAAGATGATAGTTCCCCTTGTTTTGATCAGTTTTATTAAATTAAACAGCCGGGATAGTAAATGGTAAACTTCCTCAATTATTTTCTTTGAGCTACTAGTTTAGCTCAAAGATAATTAGGCCCAGGTGGTTCATCACAGAATAGCTACCTGTCGTTTTTTCTTGTTTCTTCAATTGATGATCTGGAGTAAGGAGCAACAAATTGTGAGTACATGTGATTCTGTTCTGTTTGAATTTATGATGTGAATCATTATTTTTTGTCATTAATCAACATATATTCCTTATTGCACAAATTTTGCTTTGCTATTGGTTTGAACACTGATCAAGTAATAAATCAAGAAAGACAAGATGTAGTTTAGAGTTTTTATGTGTATGGTCACATTAATCATTGATTTCTTAAACCCAACCTTCACTTTCCTGCTTTAACACTTTTCTCTCACTATTTGAGTCATACTTAGAGATACCTTATTGAATAGATAATAGTTCCATCTACATGTTGGCTGCGTTCCCAAAAATTCCTGAAAGGTTATTTCGGCTTACATAAACAAATAAAACAAGCCCTTACGGTTCTAACAAGGACAGTAAAACATATTTAGGTCATTCTAAGTGCAACCGATCATAGGGAAAGGAGCCGCTGTAAAAAGAGTGTGATTAGATTTATATCCTTAAATCATCAAAGGTTACTCTTTAAGGGTGTTAATCTAATGGAAGCCGGGGCTGACATTCTAAAACTAGGGCGGTGAGAACCTAAACGAATCCTTTTCGACGCCAGCTTGAAGCGTCCCCGTCATCTCTGTAAATCCCGTGTTACTACGGTTTGAGATAAAAGGGGGGCCTTAACCCTTTATAACGGAGAGTTGGCCAGGTAAGCGGGATCAGACAACACTAATAATAAAAACACTAATGGAAGTTAGACTAGGAATTATATTAAATGTAAATGCATTGATGATGCCACATTGCGGCACAGGTGACATCGGGGGCCAGATGGGGCTCTTCATTGGGGCCAGCATCCTAACCATCCTGGAGCTTTTTGACTATGCCTACGAGGTCAGTTGTGCTGTTTACGAAGAAGCAGAGCAAGACGCATCGTCCCATATGGTCTTTTGTGGTTTTTCAGGTGGTACGGGACAGACTACTGGAGCTCCTGAGTCGAGAGGATGAGGAGGAGGGTCGCCGAGGGGATGTGGTAACTTGAAATCCTTTTTGAACCTTTTGATGGATTTTCAGGGCTGCGAGGTCCCTGTCTGTAGAAATTATTCTTTTCATCTTCTTCCTCTCCAAAATAAATTTTTAGGACCTAAAAATGTTCCAAAACTCACCAAACTTTGCATACTTGTCAGGCCTGGCAAAAAAAAAAAAAAAAAAAAAGTTGTCATATATGATTAGACAGGTAGTCCTCAACTTACGAAAACAATGGGTTCCGAGAGGTTGTTTGTAAGTCGAATTTTTATAAATCCAATCACATTAAATTACGTTTCAAAATGTAATTTTATCAAAAAAAAT
Organism: Festucalex cinctus; assembly: GCF_051991245.1. Taxonomy (NCBI): domain Eukaryota; kingdom Metazoa; phylum Chordata; class Actinopteri; order Syngnathiformes; family Syngnathidae; genus Festucalex; species Festucalex cinctus. The sequence continues at coordinate 54,137,227 of NC_135411.1, forward strand.
TAAAACATAAAATAATAAAAATATGTAAATAAATAAATAAATAAATAAATAAACAAATTAAATTAACTCATTCACTCCCAGCCATTTTCACAGAAGCAATCCCGTTCGCTCCCGACTGGATTTTGACTGATTTTGCAAGGCCCACAGAATATTGTGTTCTACTGCTATAAAAGCATGGAACCTATCAAAAGAAAGATTAAAGCCTCTTCTTTCATCAGGACAAAAAAAGTATGTTTCTATCTGTTTCCGTTCTGCAGCAATTAGCATTAGAAGAGAGCTAACTTGAATCAGTTTTCACAAATCTATTTAAAATTCAAAGTAATTTAACTTTTTTCTACATGGCCTTGGTTGATCTCCTTTGCTCTGCTGCCACCTGTGTAATACACCTGTAATACACCTGTGTTTGTGTAATAACTACCATTTCTGCAACCGTTCTTTGCAGTTTAGAGAAAAACGGACCACCTCAATGGCAGTCATGGAGCTTGTAGAAGCAATATCTACCGAAATAGATAATAAAAAATTTACTGTTGGGATTTTTATGGATTTAAAAAAAGCTTTTGATACTATAGATCATTCTATATTAATGAATAAATTAAAGAAATATGGAATAAGAGGTTTAGCTTATAAGTGGATGAAAAGTTATTTGGAAAATAGATATCAGTATGTGCAGTTTAATAATGTACAATCAGAACACATGAAGATCACTCATGGAGTTCCCCAAGGGTCTGTGCTCGGCCCTAAATTATTTATACTGTATATAAATGATATTTGCTGTGTCTCAAAAACATTGAAAAGTGTCTTATTTGCTGATGATACAACTTTCTATTGTTCAGGAGAAAACCTGAAGCAGCTTCTGACTACTGTGGAGTATGAATTGAATATATTAAAAAAATGGTTTGATGTAAATAAATTATCATTGAATTTAAATAAAACCAAGTTCATAGTTTTTGGCACTAGACAAATCACTCATCAAGTCAAAATTATGGTGGATTCAATTGAAATAGAAAGGGTGAATGAAAATAAATTCCTTGGAGTTATTATCGATGATAAATTATGTTGGAAGCCACACATAGAAACTGTTAAAAGGAAAATGTCACAAATCATAGGGATACTCTATAAAAGTAAGGATGTTTTAAACATGAAATCATTATATATATTATATAGTTCATTATTATTACCATATTTGACCTATTGTGTGGAATTATGGGGAATGGCATATAAAACAAATACTAACACCGTTTTCAAATTGCAAAAGAAAGCTATAAGAATTATTAATGGATCAAAGTATACAGAGCCAACACATCCACTATTTATTAAATTAAATGCAATGAAATTTTATGACTTGGTGGATTTTAAAATAGCACAAATAATGTATAAAGTTTATAACAATTTACTCTGCCACAGTACTCAGAAGTTATTTGAAATTAGACACAGTCCTTATGATATAAGGGGTACAAGTGTGTACAAAAAACCCCAAACAAGAACAAATATTAAGCAAAGGTGTGTATCTGTAAAAGGTGTTGATCTGTGGAATCATCTGGAAATTGCTCTGAAAAATTGTGACTCAATGCTGGAGTTTAAAAAAATGTTTAAAAGTAAAGTTCAAAAAAATTATCTATGTCAGACCAGTATATGAAAAATGTACATGTGAGTATGTGTAAGTGATCTGGATAGGTATTATGGTATATATGTTTAGTAAATTTATGTATATATGTTTTTGGTAAATGTGAATATGTTAAGCGCACTTGTGTATATATATATATAACTTGGGTTATATATATCATTTATTATTTTATTATTATTTTTAATAATTAGTAAATTAAAATTGTATTAATAATGAAATAAGTTTAAATATATTTAGTAAAAGGGGTAGGACTAGATAAGTTTTTAACTTCTTCCTACTCCCTTTTGAACATGTAAGTTATGATTAATTGAATGATTATGTTATTGGGATTTTCTTCTATTTTGATTGTTGTTGTTTTTTGTTTTATCTCTGCTGTTCATCTGTTTATATGTTCAAAAAATAATAAAAGGAAAGGAAAGGAAAGTTGAGAGGCTGCATCAAAGCCTTCTGTATGCTCTAGCATAAAACAAAAAAAACGTATAAATACGTCTTTGGGACACTTAAAATAAAAAACGTATTTACACGTTATTGGGAGCAAATGAGTTAAAAGACATACATTAAATTACATCCATCCATCATCCATTATCTGAACCACTTTTCCTCACAGTACATTAAATTAATTTTTTAACATAGTACAATGCAATAAAAACAAAAATAGATATGCTTACTGTACATAGATGGTGCAGGAGTATGTAATGAGTTCAATTCATGTGAGGCTGCTGAAGTGGAAAGCATTGTTTGCTCAAACGTTCTCAGGTATGGTTTTCCAACTGTCCATGAAGTGCACATGAATGTGATTGAGGCGTTTGATGAGTCAGGATGGCAACCGCCGAGTCATATTCAAGTGATTTCGAAGTTGAAGAGATATTCTACGTTTTGCTACTATGCCGATAAAGAAGACGACTGAGGGCTGCTTTTCATGAAAATCCTCCAGGAGAGCCTCTGAAATGTACTCACAATGTGGTGCCCTTATTGGGTGCATGAAGAGTGTGTGCACCGTAGCCACTAGCCAGCTCCTGTGCCGTTCATCGCCGGACAGAGAGGTAGTTGAAATGTGCAAATTGGCGCGGTGCTGCTCAGCAGGGTTGTGGCAGAGAGGGGAACTACAGTACAGTACTGTACCGTAATGTATGATGTGGTGCGCACTTAAATATTAAATTGCATGCAAAATACAGCTTTTATGAGTCAGCCTTTGTTCGTATCTGCGAATGTTCGTAAGTCGGATGTTTGTAACCATAGGACTACCTGTATATCATATACAAGACTCTATTGTGCCACCTACAGTGGAAAAAAAAAATACCATCAATGTGAAGACCAGAGAGTAATACGTTACCGTAGTCGAGGCAAGACGTAACAAACGCATGCATTATAAACTGCATCACCATCAGACAAAATAGGACAAATTTTAACAATATTGCCAAGGTGAAAAAAGCAGTTCTAGTAATATTTTTAATGTGCATTTGAAAAGAGAGTTGCGTCGGAAATAAAAAAAATATTTTTAGTCACTTTGGCTAATATATCGAGGCTTCGAGAGCTGTTCGTAAACAGGTGTCGATAACGAGCGGGAACTGCTGCACTGTCAGCAACTCTTATTTGTTTTTCACATTTTATTTTATTTCTAAATAATGTTACATTTTTGGTCACTGATTTTATTTAATTATTTGAAATAAATGTTGAGTATGGTTATTTTTTCTTAGAATAATTTTTTTAATGAAGAAACATTTTGGCTAATGCTATTTTTGATAACACAATGTAGGCTATTTTTATTTTTTGTTTTATTTTACTAAATAAAACTTGGTTCTTTTTTTAATGAAATGAAGTGTGTGTGCTTCTTCTTAGACTTCCTGTGATCCGGTGGCCAACCACTCGGAGTCGATCAGCCACAGCGTGGCCGTGCCCCTGCAGGCCACCTTGGAGGAGATCGCTTGCTAAACCCCCACCCAGCCTCGCCCCGCCCCACAACCCCCTCCCCTCCGTCCATTGTCAGGACAGCCAATCACGAGGCACTAACTGTTTGATGCCTCAGCGGTGCCAAATGGGGCGGGTGGGCCGGGGAGTCAGAGTGTGGAGGGACACACCTTTGTAGCATCCATTGGTGGCTCAATGGACACCTCAGTGCAGGAAAAAAAAAAAAAAAAAAAAGACTGAGAGCCACCAAAGAGCATGCATGACTCCTAATGTGCCCACGTTATGAATGTACAGCTTCAAGCCTGGATTCCCCTTTCAGCTTTAAATGGGGTGACAAATCACTACTTTTTGTTGGACAACGGAAAAAGAAAATCAGCCAATCAAGACAGTAAAGAAACATTTTTTTTGCACTTTTGTTTTGAATCAATCTGTTGAAAGACATCAGGGCGTGCTCACACTAGGCCATGCTAGACGTGCCCAAACACTGCAACTTTCCTTCTTTGTAGATTACTTCCAGGGCTTCTTTTGATTTCTATTGTGCAAGGTGGCAGTTATCAGAAATAGTTGGCGATAGTAGTCATGGCATGAATCTTATGAAACGGCGTTTTGTGCGCAACCTAGTTATGAATCAACTCGTTTTCACTGTGGGTTACTTCCAAGCTTTCTTTTGATTTCTATTGTGCAAGATGATTATTTTCATGGGGATAAGAACAATCATGTTAGTCATATGATACACTCATTGATCACACGCATGTGCCTGGCATGCTGTGGACTTTGTTGACGTTGGATAATTTGAAGTTGTTTTCTTGATTTCTATTTATTATTCAAGGTGGCATTTATCCTGAATAACTGCCGATAGAAGCCATAGCATGAAATATGATGGGAAATGTTCATTGTTGAGTGATCTTTTGTTGACAGTGGGTTAGTTGCAGTCATTCTGTTGATTTCTATTGTGCAAGGTAGCGGTTATGATGGAAAACTGACAAGGGAAGGCATTGCATGAATAAAATGATAGGTCATTGTGTGAGCACCCAAGAGTTGGGTGGACTTTTTTTTATTATTATTTGTTGTTCTGTTGATTTCTATAGTGTGAGATGGCGGTTATGATTAATAAATGGCGAGAGGAGTAATTGTATTAATAAAATGACACATGCATGTGCCCTTTCCTGATGTCCGTGCAGTGTAATTTTTTTATCTGTGGATTATTTCTAGTCACTCTGCTTATTTCTATTGTGAAAGGTGACAGTTATCATTGATAACTGGTGATTGATCACATTAGAAATGTACATCGTGCATCCACACTTGACTGAGTGTAGCAGGAACTTTTCTTTACTTTCTGGATTATTTGTAGTCGTTCTGCCAAATTCTATTGTGCATGATGGTGGTTATCGTAAATAATCGGCGAGAAGCCATTGCATTAGACATCAGACCAAGCGTGCAGTGGACATTTTTGACTCTGTATATTATTTGAAGTTGTCATATTTCATTTCTATTATGCAAGGTGGCAGTTAACCTGAAAAAAAGAGGATCAAACCATTTTGAAGTTCAAACGTGCCGGACGTTGGTTGTGGAGGTGGCCCAAGCGCGCTTCCAATGGCCTCATGTGAGCACGCCCCAGAGAGGATCTTTGACAGGACGCCACACTCCCACTGCTATCCAAGGGACTCAAAATGGAGTGTAGCTTGAAGGCCGGCAGTGTACAAAATGTTGTATGGAGATGTCATGAACCAAAAGATTCCTTACAGTTTCTCACCATTTGCCCCCCCCCAAAAAAAAAAAAAAGCTCACACAGAATGGTTTATTTTGTTTTTGTTCTTTGTGGGGGGGGTTTGTAAAGCTGGTGTAAATATGCGTGTTTCTTGAACTCACATTTGTGTTGACAACACTGTTACGGAACAGGATTTTGAAACACCAAACAAAATGGAGGATGCAATTGAGCTTTTACTGAGACACGGCCTCCCTTTAGTTACTGTTGCCTTGTGGAAACATGTTTTACATTTTTCTGGCTTGTTTTCGTTTTTACATGGAACAAAGTGTTTTTATTTTGTGGCTAAAACAAGTTCACTACTGACAGTACCTTGGAGAAGGAGGATTCAAAAGTTACCTTTCTCCTAAAACTGCTTTCTTCACGCCCATTTTGAGGTCTCCGTATGTCAACCACCGTTTAAGCTGTTCCAAAGTGTGTTTGTCGATTGAACCATGAAAATTCATGCCTGGGACCAGTGTTCCCTCTACGCTGTGCGCGTGCGCAGTCGTGCAGTGCTCTCACCCCCTCAGCGCACAGCTAATGTTTGAAGCGCATTAAAAAAAAAAATTCTAACCTGAGCTGTATTTACTGTCTGTATTTTTTATATTATCTTCCTATAAAGAAACTCTTTATATAGCACATGTGGTAACGGATTGGGAAAGAAAAATGCGACCCAAAAAAAACAAAAACGCAAGGGGAACATGTGTCGTGTCGTGTCGTGTCGTGTCGTGTCGTGTCGTGCGGCTCCTATGGAGTTAGAATCATGCCAAAACCAAAAATGTTGTGCGTAGGTAAAAAGCAATTCTACATTTACGGATACAACTCACGTGACTTTTGGCAGTGATATTCTGCCGAGCAGTTTTACGTGCCGAAAACCCATGATCCACACGCGCAAAGCCAGTAAACTTTACAGCAGGGGGCGCTGTTGAATCAGCGCCGTATTGAGAGAGCGTGTGGCCAACTTGTTTAAGAACTACTACGCTGTGATTGGTCAACTGCTGGTCACATGACATATGGACGCCTTAACATTTTTTTGCACTTGAAAGATTTAAAAAAAAAAAATATTTCATTGTAATTGAAGATATGCTTCTTTGTGTATGTAGATCACGTTTTGTGTGTAGATCACACGTTTTGTGTACGTAGATCACGCGTTTTGTGTAGGTAGATCAGGTTTTATGCACATAGATCATGTTTGTAGTGTTTACGGGGTTTTGGCATTATTCTAACTCCAAAATAAATAGACGACACAACACAAGGCTACGGTGAGGCCGGCCGCGCGAACCACGCATACAACTGGACACCATTCCCACTTCCCTTCCAGTTTCAATAGCAGTTGGGGAGCCTGCAGGCGACACGCAAACAGCTCCATTCAGGGAGTCCAAATGTGGGCTTAGTTTACGAGCCCTTAAATGAGGCTCCTTAGTCTTTGCGCGTTTCAGAAATGTTCATGTTTTAATAAATGACATGTTTTCCATTATTTTTGAGTGGACGATGTGGGCCCATACTCATACAAATTGTTTTATGACTTAATTATGCTTAAATTAAATAACCTGTGTGATTAAAAACAAGTAACAAAATCGTACTGATTCTATTTATGTCACAAATCTGATATATAAGTGGTTTGATTTTTGGGAAAGGGGATAACGAACACAATGCATCATGTAACTTATGATTCCTGGTTTTGGACAGGTGTGATACTGGTTTGACTGCTATGTACATGTCTGATGTTGCCACGGGCTTACCAAAGCCATATGCCACACATGGTGGCAGTTTCACCATATAGAGACAGTAAAAAAAACATGAAAACGCTGTGGGAAAATCAAAATCTTCAAGTTTGTTGGGCTCAGTGGGTGGCAACGTAAGATGGCTGCCAGTGGCTTCACTTCTCGCTATGGTGAATACTGGCATTGTGAGTCCATTCATGTACAAGTCCGTGGATGTTGCTCATCGTAGTCCAAGGAACGCTCAAATAATTTGTGTGAATGCATAGGCGCACGGAAAGGGAACATTGCCTGGGACGTCATGTCGTTCGCTTCCAAAATGTGTAGGCGTGTCCTACTCTGTTATTTTGTCCCACTCATGTATATTAATGAGGAAAACTTGATGTCATTTGAGATCAACCCTATTAAATAATTTAGTTGAACAATAAAATGTTACCTTTTAGAAAAGCCAATGTTTGATTTCATTTTATTCACTTTAATTGAACACAATTTATATAGATTAAATGTAATTATTTTTTTAAAACACAATTTGTAAATAAAACTATATAATTTAAAAGTAAATACATTTTTGTATTGAAGTAATATGCTTTAAAAAAAAAAAAAAAAAAAAAAAAAAAAAAAAAAAAGCAACACCCAATCTTCAATGTAGCATTAATTTCTGCTGGGCTGCTCTGTGCTACATCGTGATTGGCCAGTCAGCTTTCGGTGGTGTGGCTTAGCAAAAGCTCAATTTTTTCATCTACAATATTTTTGTTACTTTTGTGTGTGTGTGTGTGTGTGTGTGTGTGTGTGTATGTTTATTTTTTTATTATTATTATTATTATTATTATTTTTTTCAATTTCCACCATCATTCCAGCATGGTCATGATTTCATCACTGCACTTTTAATTCGGAAAGTTTTTTTGTTTTGTTTTTCGTCTACCGCGCTTGAAAGCCGCCGTCTACGTGTTCCGCCTCGTGTTTCTGCGTCTGAGCCACCTGGAACTGCTCGCTGTGCTAGGATGCCGTTTTGTGCCACGGCGCCAACATTGTGTGTGTGTGTAGGGGGGGGTGGCTGCGTGCGCGCGCGTTCTCAATGTGAAACCATTAAATAACACTTCTTGCAACACTTGTCTCTTGTTGTCTTTTGCTAATTTTGGTGTGTTTTGTATGTAGCTATATTTGCAGATTTGAACACTTCTTTTCTTCTTTAATTGAACACTTCACATTTAAATTGGAGTACTCTGTCAAAAAAAAATAATCTTTTGTTGAATTTTACAAGCCTTTTTTGAAAAAAAACAAAACAACAACAACAACCTAGAATAAAGCAAAATTACTCAGCCTTTGAAAATAGTCTATTCCAGGGTCATAATGTGGCCCAAACAAAAGCTTCCTTACAGGGCAACGTGTAACAAATGTAAAAATAGGTTAGTCATGGTCACATTAATGTGAAATCAAGTGGTGTCTCAAGGTACACATGAATTTTTTTCCATGACCATGCTCTTAACTCAAAACAGTCATATTTCAAATTGCTTTTACCCGTTAAAATAAATTGAAATGACATCAATTGTTTCAGCACCCCGAAAAAAATTCCACGTTTTTCATTTCATTTGGAAAATAGCACCCTAGTGTATAATGTACTTTAAAATCATGCAGTGATAACAATTGAATAGAAGGTAAAGAGTAACTCAGTGTGCATCATCATAATTCATAGCAACTCGGCCAACAGGTGACAGAATAATACAGTTCAGAAGACAAAGGAAAAGTAGAGTTTCACTCAACTAAATAACGCTGCCACAGAGGTTGTTTGTTAGCCTGTCTATGGCGTTTTTCCATTATGCATGGGCAAGCAAGCTAGCAAACTTTAAGGTAAAGTTATGGGTTTGTTTTGTATGTAATGTTCTTTCTTTTATCACCCAAGCAGATCCTTAAAAAGTCGTCAAAGGCATTAAATCTATGACGGGTTTGCATCACAGTTTGCATGTCAAAATTGGTCATTTGCACCTCATTAACAAATATTGATTGATTTGCTTTGTTTGTTTCGGAACAGATCAAACAAATCTGTCATGTTCCAAAAGCCATACATAGAAAATAATCATGGCAAAAAATAAAAATAAAAGAACATCATCATGTAGCCTACACGAGTGGCAATCAAGCAAGCTCAACATGTGCTACTCAAAAAAAGGAGTGGGAAGTGACTCGCAAAACTACTCTTTCAACACAGAATCAAAAGTACTGTTGTTTCTGTTGTCGCCTGCTTATACAGAGGTGGGTATTCCGTCAATATTGACAGAAGGTCCGTCAGTCAGTTAACGACAGACGCCCAATTTGTTGACGATTGACGGGAAAAACTGACAAACTAAGCATTGCTGGAACTGTGTTTTTTGTCCGTCAATGTAATCATCAATCTGTCAATGAATTTGGCAATCAGTCAACAGAGGGGGGGTAGAGTAGCAAAAAAATTATACTTATGTAAGATTAGCGCCACTTCAAAATAATATATCTCAAGTCAAGTCATTAAAAAATCATTCAAGTACAAGTAAAAAAGTATTCTCTGAAAGTACTAATTGCTTGAACATGAAGTCTGATTTATTTTTAAAAACAATACTATCATCACACAAAAGCATAAAATTCTGTGCAAATGCTGGCATAACCAAATCATAAAATAAAATAAAAAACATTTTGAGCTTGAGCAACAGTGCAAGCAGATACGTCCACATATTGGGGTGTAACTCGCTTGGCGCTGCCTCCCAGTCTAACAACCGTTCTTAAAGCGAAAGCACCAAGACGTCATCTTTCGGTTTCTCATCATGCCTGCAGTCTTCAACCAGGGCCTCATTTGACTGTATATAAGCAACGTGTCCTCGGAAATGCTCCCACACAGTCAGTCAAGCGGAGCGCTAACATGGAAAGACGGTAAAACTAATGTATGACTGGGACGGCAGGGAGCAACTCTAGTGTAGCTCAATATACCGGAGTAAGAGTAGCATTTCTTCTCCACACGAGTACTCAAGTCAAAGTAAAAAAATATTGTGTGGTAAAACTACTCTTAGAAGTACTTTTTTTTTTCAAAAAGTTACTCAAGTAAATGTAACAGAGTAAATGTAACTCGTTACTACCCACCTCTGTTGGCCAATGACGGATGTCCCATTTTGCTGACAGATTGAGAAATGACAGAGCATTGTCGGATGCCCACTTCGAATGACGGACGCTCATTTTGCTGAGCAATGACAAATAACGGATTGACGGTTCGGCTTGAATTTTTTTTTTTTTTTTTTTTTTCCGGTTTGAAATATTGACGGATGGACAATTGCCGAATGCCGGACGCTCAAAATTCATTCATTGCTCACCTGTGCGCCGATAGGAATGAATGGGAGATTCGGACTAGTCCAGTCGAATGAATGGGGATTTTGAATAGGGATAGACCGCTTATCGGCCGGACTGATTATTAGGCATGTAACGATAATGGCAGTAATTGTGATATCGCAATATTAAAACTGCCACAATATTGTTGTCATGTCACAATATTAAAAGCAGCACATCTGTTAAAAAAATTTAAAAAGTCAGGTTGATTTCCATTTGTGCAGTTCTAGCACACTCTGGTGGCTAGTTTCTTAGTACAGTTTAATTTTCACAAGGCATGTTTTGGCCCTTATTAGACATTTTAGGTTGTTTATATCCATTGCTACTATGTACAAAAGCACAATGTTGTTGTTGTTTTTTAATATAAGCTCATTTTTACAATATTGTGACCTTTTTTTAATATTGCCAACCTCCCCACAATATCGTGATAATTATCATATCATGACCTTTATATTGTGATAATATTGTATTGTGATGTTTGGATATTGTTAAATTCCTTCTGATTATTGGTGCCTATATTTGGCATTTTGACAAACATCGGCATCGGCCTTTTTCCAAATCCAAAAGCCGAAAAAGCTGACATCTCACTAAACGGTGAATGCTGGCAAATGTAGCCAATTTAGGGTTTGTAGTTCTCAGACAGTTTTTACTTGTTGTAAAGAAATTTTGAACATGTTCAGACAATTTTTCACTGACAAAAAACCCAAATGTACTACATTCGCATGCATTTGTCACTCAGTGAGATACAGGGAATATTTCATTTTTGGATTTATTTAAATTTGACCTTTATAAAAAAAAATGATGCTGACAACTTATACTTTCATTTTTATTTAAAAAAAAAGAAAAAAAAGAACCATTTTGGTAAATTATGCAATTTTCCGCACTTTTGACCCTCGTGCCATTGTGTTACCAAATATGTAAATTGGGAGTTAATTGTGCTGGGGGAAAACACAAAAAAAAAAAAAAAAAAAAAAAGAAAAAAAAGAATGAGCCACGGCTTTGGAAAACTGGGGGACCGTCAAAATGCGAGTGTGCCGACATTTCTCAGCCATTGCATGAGGGAGATTACTCATTTTATATCCCTGGAAGATACGTTAGCCAGCCGCGTAACATTAATGTACATTATAAGTGACATTTTTGGACCGATTGGACACTGCATGTATTTTATTGCAATTTCCGTGATTTCTGCATGAAATCCTTCTATGGACATTCCTCGACGGTGCCATGGCCATGAGAAAGATTTCGCACCCCAAATCCACCAGGTGGCGGTAGAGGCCAATTAATGATTTTCCTTGCAAACACCGCACTGTTTCCAGCACGCCATATTCCACACAGACTTATTTCTTCGTGCTTTTTACTGATTGTGCATTCGACAGGATGTTAGTGGATGCGCGTGCACGTTAGTGGGCGCGCGTGCGTGTTCGTGGATGCGCGTACATGCGCGCCACCTATATTTTTCTGCAGAAAAAGGTATTGCGAGCTATTGACTTATGTTTCGTGTTGGGATATGTTGTTTGTTTGTCTGCATGGATGTGGGAGGCACGTTCCCTAGTGGGAGGGGTCGAATGGCAATGCTGTTTGTCGTTGTTGTGTCCCCAAAATGAGCCACTGTTAGAGGGGGGCGTCGTTGCAATACAGCGGTTTTCCTCAGTGTGTGAAGGCTGTTATTTATATTTTTTTCTCTTTCTTCACTTTAGAACTTTAGAATTGATAGCGTGCATATTCCACACGCATGCGCAGTTCGATTATCCATTTTGAACTTCAGTCGACCATTGCTATTTGCTCCGGAGCGCCTGAAGGGGGGAGGCGTGCCATTGTGGCCAAACGTGCGTCCAACGTGGAGGTGACGTATTTCCCTTCGTGCATTCTTCAAAACATGGCAAGGAGCATGGATCGGTGAAAACAATAAGCAGAAGGGATAAGACAAAACAAAAAAAACGTTTTTTTTTGCAACTTATGAAGTGTAACATGTAACGGTTGTCGAGATGAATTCCTCGTCGGTTATCTTATCTGGCCGTTGCATTTCTACGTGTGAAAGTGCTAAGCTTCGATTTTTATTCGGCTAGTTTGTATTCACAACACATTTGGCTAACGTGCAAGAGGCATGAGCTTCCTGGATCTAAGTAAAAGAACGGCGATCGGAGACACAAAAAGCTGCAAATGCAAGTTGGCAAGTAAGTACCTCTACAAAATAAACATAAACGAACATATGAGCACGTCCCTGAAAGCCGCGGGGGACGTGCAGCTTCCCAACGGTAGTTCTGATGCCAATGAACATTTTGGGTGGTTGAAAGAAAAAAAATATTAAAAAATGACTTAGTTATCACATCTCAAAGTAGAATTACTGATTTGGCTAAAATAATCGCGAGGAGATTTTTATGAGTTAAATTGTCATTGTCAAAAAATTTGACATGCATTGAAAAAATTGTTGTTATAACTTATTGCCTTATTCAAAGCTCTAATTATGTCATATGAAATATTAATTTTTATTTATTTTTTATACATGTATACAGCACAGTTAGTTTTCTTCATAGTCCATTCTTTGGGCTTGTATTGTCCTAAGAGGGGGGAATTCATAAAAAAAAAAAAAAAAAACTTCATATGTATGGATAGTTCTGATGCCAATGAACATTTTGAGTGGTTGAAATATAAAAAAATATTAAATATTGACTTAGTTATCACACCTCAAAGTAGAATTACTTATTTGGCTAAAATATTCGCGAGGGGATTTTTCTGAGTTAAATTGCCATTGTCAAAAAATTTGGCATGCATTGAAAAACTGTTGTTATAACTTATTGCCTTATTCGAAGCTCTAATTATGTCATATGAAGTATTAATTTTTTATTTATTTTTTATACATGTATACAGCACAGTTCGTTTTCTTCATAGTCCATTCTTTGGGCTTGTATTGTCCTAAGAGGGGGGAAATACATAAAAAAAAAAAAAAACTTCATATGTATGGATAGTTCTGATGCCAATGAACATTTTGAGTGGTTGAAATATAAAAAAATATTAAATATTGACTTAGTTATCACACCTCAAAGTAGAATTACTTATTTGGCTAAAATAATCGCGAGGCGATTTTTCTGAGTTAAATTGCCATTGTCAAAAAATTTGGCATGCATTGACAAAATTGTTGTTGTAACTTATTGCCTTATTCGAAGCTCTAATTATGTCATATGAAGTATTAATTTTGTATTTATTTTTTATACATGTATACAGCACAGTTCGTTTTCTTCATAGTCCATTCTTTGGGCTTGTATTGTCCTAAGAGGGGGGAATACATAAAAAAAAAAAAAAAACTTCATATGTATGGATAGTTTTGATGCCAATGAACATTTTGAGTGGTTGAAATAAAAAAAAATGTTAAAAATTGACTTAGTTATCACACCTCAAAGTAGAATTACTTATTTGGCTAAAATATACACTTCGAGGGTAACACTGGTTTCAAGGCACGAGGGTTAAAGGGATTACACCACAGTATTTTAAGCCCTTCCAAAAGTTAACTATAGGCATATAATGATTAAATCTTACCTTTGACACCATGGCGATGTAATTTTTTATGAAATGTTAGGTGTTTTGCTGGTTATTTTTGTAACACGGAAGTAAAACTCCCGGTTCAGTAAAACCCCGCCTCTCCCTGTGTGATTGCTGCGGGCCGACTGCAATCTGCTGTTGGAGTTACTGTTGACCACTCCTGAATGCAAGCCAACAATTCTTCGATAACATTTGAAACAAAACGGCTCCTTGCCGCAAGAAATCGTGGAGGAGGAGGGGAGAGGGAAGAAGGAGGGAAAAAAAAAAACCCTGACCGGTTTCAAACTGGGGACTTGCTGCTGACAGAGCGAGCACCCTAACGACTTTACTATTCATTCAGTTAGGTTCAACAGTGCAATAGTTTTACTTGTAATTTACACAAGTAAGCATTTAGTCTGCAGAGACGGTGTGGGGGTGTGTGCAACCAGCTCGTTTTCTCAGGTTGGGAGGGGCTTGTGCTCAGAGAGCAGAATGACCTTGAATTTTTCATAGAGGGGCAAATGGAGAAAAACACAACTTCTGTCATGTTTTTGGTGAGGAATTAGCAATTTAACATGGCTAAAAGCTCCAAAAAGTTGATTTTTCATGTTGCTGTCCCTTTGAACAAAGCTGTCTATTCTTTATTTAAAATGAAAAGAAAAACCTTCAAAGTTGTTTTAACAACATATCTAATGGCATTTCAACAAAGTTCATTTTTAAAATGTTGACGCAAATTTTGCTGCAAATGAATATCGGCTTGAAATATCGGTTATCGACCTCCTTGACTACTAATAATCAGTATCAGCCCTGAAAAAAACATCGGTCTATCATTAATTTCACACCCTTAGGAACGAATGGGGGATTTGAACCCCTGGCGCCCCTGCCATTAAAATGAATGGGGAATTCAAAAGACTAAATCCGTTCGCCCCTGGTAGCCCAGCTATTCAAATGAATGGGGATTTCAGAACCTTGGTAGCCCGCTCCTTCAGATAACATACTTTAATTAGTCTCTGCCTGTACATGCGCGGATGCAAGTGACGCCTATGAGTACAAGAAGGCAGTGGAGAGTAAGCGAAAGAACACGCTTGCCTGCAAAGGGGTGGGGGGGGGGAACAACATTTTATGCTAGATGGAGAGTGTGCATTGTTGTAGCAATCTGGTTCCTCCTCAGAGAATCTTCTCCAAAACAAGGTAGAAGAAACCAGATCAGCTCCTCAAAGCTGATGTACTTAACTATAAAAAAAGTTATTAGGAATAGGATGCTGTTTTAGTAACCCCCCCTTTTGTATTGAATATTTTAATTTAGATTTTGTTTGTTTGTTTGTTTGTTTGTTTGTTTGTTTGTTTGTTTGTTTGTCTGTTTGTTGGTTGGTTGGTTGGTTTGTTTGTGTTGTTTTCCCATTAAATTAGGCAGAAAAAAAAGTTAAAGGAGTAATTTCTTAAAAGTTCAAATGAAAATAGTTAGGGTTTTTTTTGTACTTGAAATTATTTTTAGCTAAATATATATTAAACAAATAAAGAAATATTTTATGAAACAACATAAAAAAAATACATTTAGCTTTATTTCAAGACAACAAAATAAAGTTTGCTGCTATAAACAATGTGAATTCAAGAAACAAAAACTATTGATTCTAGAACAAATAAAAGCAAATCATTATTTTTGTCACTTTTTTATTGTTTTACAAATCCCGTGCTTCAGTTTCCTAATCTGCAAAAAAACAAAACAAAAAAACAAAAAACAAAAAATCCCTGCTCCTCCAAGTTAGAGAGTTGCTCCCCAAATGAAGCTATTGATCAGCAAAACTGATCCACAAAGAAATACATTTATTTCGAGCCTTTGTAAACACGTTAAGTCAGATTTTATGATTGTAAATATTCTCAAATTTCAACATAAATGAACATTTTTTAATAAAACTATTTTCTGATTGACTCTCATGGTAATTTGGCGCAGCCATGATAGCACAACCAACAAAATACTGATGTGCTGTCATAACTTGGACAACATGAGACATTTGGTCTTCAATTTCATTTCAAATGGAATGAAAAACTCTTGAATTGAACTTGCCTTCATCTGTTTGGAAAACTACTCAACCAACGGGGAGCGACTATTTCTGATTCCATTATTTCCAATTGTAAAGTTTAGTGTGTGATTTGTTGTGTGAGTTTGGTCCATTGCACGATCATCAATGATTCATGGAATCGTATCCCAAAAGCAATATTAGCAGCAGGACACTTTGATTTTCAAAGTGTTGACTTTATTATTACTCAACACTCATTTTGCTTTTCTTGCAAACAGCAGATGTCTTTTAGGCGTCAACATATGCCAGCTGTTACCACACAATAATCTTCGTCTATCAAGAAATGAAACAGGTTGACCTGCTGCAACACAACCAAACATGGTTTTAAGTGGGTGAGTGTAAAAAGGATTCCTTGAATAATGGCGGAAAAATCTCATGAGTGAACAAATGGAAAGGATGTGAGAGCAATCTGTTGCTAGGTAACAAATATCAAAGGCATTTAGGCTTGTTCTCTTCAATGCACTGCTGGAAGGACCTTTTGATGATGTCACCATGTCTTTGACATCATTGTCTTAGATGTGTCTTTTATACCATTGATGGAGGCCATTGTGTATCTTTGATGCAGGAGATTTTTTTTTTTTCTGTCAATGTGTCACTTTGATGTTAATGTGTCTTTGATGCCACTGTGTCGGAGACAATTGTATGTCTTTGATGTTGTAGTAGCAACTATTCGGCTCCCTTGTGGCCAGTCTTGAAACCAAACAGCTCATGGAGGCTGACCATTGACGATTGCAAACTGAACCAGCAGGTTCCACTTTCGAGATGGCCCATGACACAACTTGAACAGGAACTTCCCAAGGTTCGAGATGCCAAATTCTTCACCACGATTCCAGTGGGCCCCAGGGATCAATACAAGTTGGCATTCACCTTCAGCAACAAACAATACACATTCACCTGGTGTCCATTCGGCTACTCCAATTCGCCGGGCGAATTTAACATCTTCCTCAACAAAACGTGCCCTAACCAGGGGCTGCCAGGGGCAACCTAATTTATGTCGACGACATGAAGATGAGGAGCTCCTCTTTGGACGATCACTTGGTGGAAATCGACCACGTTCTTGGACAGCTGTGTTCCACAGGTGCCCAAATGTCCCTCCTGAATGGGCACAAAGGTCAATTACGTGGAGATCTTGGTCGGGCCGAACGGGATTGAACCGCAATCTAGCCGGAGTCAAGGCCTTCATGAGATTCGAAACTCCGCAGCTTCCTTCCGCGTGCAACTATTCATGCCAGTTCATTGAACACTTTGCTGACATAGCACGACCTCTTACGAACCTGCAGAAGAAAGACATAACCTTCATTTAGGGCGACGAACAAAACAGCGCGAGGAACACATTAAAGCAAAGGCTGGGCTCCGCCCCCCTTTCTTGCGTACCCCGTAGGACTCTCCGACTATTGTTTGAGGGCGGGTCTATACCAGATGTACGAGCAGGCCAAACGTGTCATGGCGTACCCCAGTAAAACGTTGAACGGCCCAGAGTTGAAATACTCCGACTGCGAAAAAGCCCTGTTTTCCACACTACGGGCAGTCAAACACTTCTCGAACTACATTGGATGCCAAAAAGTAACAAACCAATTACATAATTGACAATAATTGACACAAACCACCATCCGGTTACTTTCCTCAACAAACAACACATTTGGTATGGTGACGTGACAAACGCGCGCCTTGCCGGCTGGCTTAAAAGGATACTTTACTTATTTAGCCATTTTTGGTAGTCAAACATGAATATTTTGCCTGTAATGAATTTGATATTTTCATTATTTTTCATGGACAATTAATACCCATTAAAAACACTTTGCAACTTGGTGTCGACTTAAAATGACATCACAAGGGCTCAGGTAACCAATCACAGCTCAGCTTGTGAACGTCACATGACCAAACCTAGAAAACAGGTGAGCTGTGATTGGTTATCTGAGCCCTTGTGATGTCATTTTTAGTCGCCAGCAAGTTGCAAAATGTGTTTTTAAAGGTACTAATTGTACATGAAAAATAATGAAAGTATCAAATTAATTAAAATATTAATCAAAATATGAACTTTTATTGCTATAATGGGCTAAATAAGTGAAGTGTCCCTTTAAGGTGTTACAAAGTTACAACGTTCGGATCTGGTACGCGAAAAATTCAAAAGTTACCCCTGGGTACCGATCAAGCGATTTGCCAAAACTGTGTGTCGACCACCCCGACTTCACCGACAGATGTCGCCGTTGCACCGATGCCGGAATTCCGCTATTTTGAGGAACATGCCTGCAAGGACATGCCTACAGCTTATGTGGATGGCTGCTCGTCCAACTGAGGTGGGTCCACCGAAATCAGATTCAAAGTCACTGCGGTTTTGAACGCCCGGACGCGCGATCGAACAACTCGCGAGACCAGCACGTGCGCAAAACTGACTGAGGGGGGTCACCGGTGGACACCGATTCAGCGGCCCAACCGGCACCCTTCACTGACGCGTCAAACCCGTCGACCAACCAAGTGTCATGTTTTGGTTCCGTGTGGTTAGGTTTTGTTTGGTTTTAGGTGTTTGTAGTGTTTTGTCCTGAGTTCTCCCCTTGTCTCGTCATGGTTAACCTCGTCCACCTGCGTGTGTCTTCCCTTCCCTGTAATGTGTGACCAATCAGTGCCCTTGTTAGTGTCTCATTAGTGTTGGTGTATTTAGTCAGTGGTGTTTGTTCACGCGGTGTGGGAGCATTGTCTGGTCGTGTCCTGTTGTGGCGTGCTGTGTTGGTGTTATTCCCCACGTCAAGTCAAGTCACGTCACGTCAAGTCAAGTCAAGCCAAGTCTCCCCACGTCCAAGTCAAGTCTCTCACGTCCAAGCCACGTCTTCCATGTCCCAGCCAAGTCGCCCCACGTTCAGTCCATTCATGGCGACCAGTCCGCTCACGTCCCATCCTGTCTTCTACTTGCTTATAGTCAATAAAGTTACTCTCATTCCTGTCTGTCTCTCTGCCTTGCTTTCCGCCATTGGGTCCATCTCCCCTCATCCCCTCGCTCCACATATGGTGACACTTGGTGCGTTTCCATGACCCTTTTTCACAAAAATAAAAGCGATATTGTACTATTTCGATAAAGTACAATTTCGAATTGACGGTGTTTCCATTGACGAGAGTTTCGCTTCTGAGACGCAATTCTCGGAATGTTCTGTAGGAGGTGCTCATGATGTTTACGGTAGAAGGACGCCCGGTGTAGTTATATTACTTCAAAAATACTCACCCTTTATTGGGCAGGTTCGGGCATTTAGTGTTGGTGTTGTGTGTGTGCTTTGTGTGTATGTACGCGCACTTGTAACTTGTGTTATGGTGTGGACGGATAGAACATCTCACTTTTTGCCCGCGATTTCTGCACCAATATCGAATGTGCATCGAACGGCGGCGTATTGGTACAAAAATTAATAAAAAGTAATAAAAATAGACATAAACAACTTGTTACAGTCCTTTCCTCCGTGACCGGGCGGGTGTCACATGACTACTAATATGCAAAAAGTGTTTCCGTTAGACTTTTGCGAAATACTTCTTTTTTTTTTCTTTTTTTTTTACTTTTTTTTTTCTAAGAGAGAGCTCAGAATTGTTCATTCAGTAGTCTTAGTGATTCAACATCTCATCATCATTGCTCTCTCTCTCTCTCTTTTAAAAAAATATATATTTTATGCGTATGTGTGTGTGTTTGGGGATGTGCGCGTGCGTGTAAATACGTGTAAATTTATACTCATTAATTCACCTAAAACGTGAGGTTCAGAAGGTCAGGAGACCAGAGGAAAGGTCAAAGAAATGAAAGATAAATCAAAGTAAAATCCAGCACCAGCTAAACACTTCCTGCCATCCGCATGGTTACAAAACCAAAATCTTACGCCAACCTGAGAAACCTCTAAATTCCAACAAAAAAAGGAGATCTCAAGAGACCAGAGGAAAAACTAAAGAGAGGAAGGAGGGACGGATAGATAAAGCAGAGTGAGATCCACAGACACCAGACACCACACTTCTTTTTCGACATGTCTCAAAAACCACCTCATGAGAGCGCAAAACCTTTTTTGCGATATTTGAGAGTTGTTGTTGTTTTTTCCGCAAATCCAGTGTTTCCATTACCAGCTTGCTTTTGCCAAACATGCCTTTTGCACAAAACTGTGGGTAATGGAAACGCACCTACTAAGAGCACCAGATGTGCAAAAGGGGGGGCTCGATACTTTCTTTAGAAACCAAAGACCAAGTTTGAAATCGTGGGGTGCTAATAGACTTGGACCTGACTTTCCGCAATCATATCATATAAGAGGTGGCTTTTGTGAGAGGTAGCGATTGCGTCTCTTTGACATAGGAGACATGTCCTTTATCTAAATGTGTGTCTTTGAGCAAAGAGATATGGTTTGAATGGGAATGTCTTTGGCATCACTGTGTGTCTTTCGTGCCCTTTGCCACTTAAATGCAGTTGTGTCTTGGATGTCATTGTGTCTAACTCTTGTGTGTCTTGATACCACTTTGTCTCTTTGGTGCAGTTGTGTATTTGAGATCAAGTCAAGTTTATTTCTATAGCCCTTAATCACCAAAGAGTCTCAAAGGGCTTCACACAGCCACAGTTGACAAACATTAATGACAACCCCTGATCTTAACCCCACAAGAGGGCAAGGGGAAAAAAAAACTTAAAAATAGGCACTTTGATATAATTGTGTCTTTGATGTGTCCTAGGTTTGATCATTCACAATTAAGTGTAGGAGGCCGGAATGAATCCATTAGGATTTAAAAAATAAAAATAAAAATGTTCCAGAGCATGCAAAAAAGAAAAACCTGCGGTGATTTTGTGTATTATGCAGATGCACTCCTGGGTGCACTCAGTTAAAGTAATTGATCAGCTTCCACATTATTCACATGTGCAATCAAGCTGCGCCCGTTTTTGCCGTTTCAGACCTTTAGTAAATTAGGCAATATGTCTTTGTGTGTCTGATGACATTGTGTGTCTTTGATGTAGGTGAGGTCTTGATGGAACTGGCCAAAGATCTAACAACAGTGTAGTATTATTTTGAAGATAAAACATTGCTGACCTTGGAGTAGACAGAGATCGTGGAGATAACTCCAATGCATTTTTCCTTCTTGATTTTGCAAAAGGAACAAAATGTATTATATTACAGATAGCACAGCTTACCTCGACGCAGCCAAAAATATGGAAATATGCTAGTGTGTTGCTGATATTCTAATACAAATTTTGTCCTTCTCAACCACAAGCAGAGTTTTCTCTCGTTGCGCTACTGCCCTCCAGTGGCGGCTCACTGCTGTCATTCATCTCAAGAATGAAATTCCCTCCATTGAAGTGCATCATTATAAGGTTCAATGTGATAGGGTGAACTTGTGAACTGATTATCTTCAGCCTGATGACTTCACAGGCTAAAATGCTTCTATGTGCTGCATGGTTAAGTGATGACTGTTTAATATGCACATGTAAGAATTTGCTGATTGATACACATTACGAGTGTTTGGTGTATTACCTGGTCAAGGTGTTTGGGTGTCCTTACAATTTTTTTGGTTGACGTCAATACCACTTATTTACCAATCTAAGGTGTTAAGAATGACTTGCTCTCTTTGACGATGAAATGTTCACAGTTGAAGAAATTTGCTGATAATGAGGTCTCCTAAAAAGCGATTATTTTGGCGGTACAAGGATTCACAAATATTAAACATTTTATTTTACAGTTGTATTATACATTGATATTTTATTCATTGAATAAGTTATTTTCTTGAGTTGTACTTTAAAATAGAGATGTTCGATATCATTTATTTTTACACCAGTACAAGTGCTGTATTCAACTCTTGAGTATTCACTGATACTGATACTAAATACCGATACCACTAGTACATATAATTTCTGCCCCCCAAAAAATGACCAATGACAATGAAAAAACGACCAAAAAATCCCATTTTCTTAAAATTGCATGAAATTAATGGCAATTTTTATTCTTCTAATTTTGAGTTCCGAATCGTGAAACGGACATTAAAGGATGGCGGATATTGATACCTTCAAATAAAGCTGCATGGTCACCCATACCGATACCTCGTATCAATACTCGCCCATCCCTAATTTAAAATATAAATCATTCTTTTTTTTCTGTGATTTATGAGGATTGCTGACCAATGCCAGCACAATTCTTGAGAAATTAATTAATTAATTAATTAATTAATAATAATAATAATAATAATAATAATAATAACATAGTAAAATCAATTGTTGTGATCTTTGGAGATAAGACTGGGACATAAAAACATTTGTAATCTCATAATTTAGGATGATATGTTGAATTTAAGACTGATATGTTGAATTTAATATATGGTTAAGAACCAACCATTCATCAACTCCCCATAGAGATCGGGACGTCACATGACTATTTCTCTAAACACGTCATTGTTAAATTGTGGCGTTTACCCTTTACTCAAAGTGGCGGACATGTTTTCTGTGCTGCCAAAATGGGTGCGCTAACAGCCATTTTGGGACGTGTGACGTCAACATCAGGATCTTGATTGATTTTCAAGGGCCATTAAAACTATTTAGATGGCAGACGGGCATACAGTCCACCAGATGGTGTGTGTTTACATCAACAACTGTGCTTTGCACACCACTGATAATGTGCGATTTGTCCATATTATAAATATAAAATATCAAGATAGAGCCTCTATATTTCTTTTTCAATTATTAAATGAAACATACAAAGTAATTTGTGATGCTTATATGTGCAAAAAGGCCTACTCTATAAACACAGTTGAACATTAAAACAACTTGTAAAGTTGTACATATACTGTAAAGTGAGCCCCATTTATCATTTGTGTTATGTTTTTATAGATGGAAATCAAATTAATCAAACTCGGTGTCAATTAGCTTGATCCTTTATTTTCATTTTTTTTTTTTTTTTTTTTTAATTATGGCACGTTTTACAAGTTGACACACTACAAATGACTTTGAGGCTTCCATGGGCCCTCGTACAGTATTTGAAGACCAAAAAGAATGTTACATTTGCCGAGCTTTTTTTCTTTAATTTCTATACCAAGCAAAATTTCAATCCAGTTTGTCAGATTTTATTGCATTTCAGGGCGCAAGTGTCATTATTTTATGAATCGTTAAACCAAACCAATCTTAACAAGCTTAAAAATGTTTATAACCTGCAAGACAGCCACAATATTTATGTTCATCCAAATACTCTTTCAAATGTGTTTTTAAGGACAAGATGCAATGCAGTCATTACTTTTTAATTAGCATTTAGCATTTGTATTTATCTGTTACGTGAGCACTGTGGATCTCTATTCAAGTAAAATATTAAAATAAACCCCCAAAATATTCATCCATCCATACAAACAGGTGCAGTCTCCAAGGGACGCCAAGGTAAACAGGTTGCATTCGTTGGCACACCAGGAGTTCACATGTACATTATTTACATTAAATACGCAAAGTGGACATGCAGTTCCTTGAAAAGAAGCTTGTGGAAAAATAAACATGTCACATTCTGTTAAGTATTTTGTCTCCGGGAAGCATTCTGTGATCTGTATTAATTACAAAACATGCTACGAGACCAACTCCAACGGGAGTCGTGGTCAAGCTGACTGAGTGGTCCTCTGTGCCAGGCAGCGATTAATCAAGCAGTTCTTCAAAGCAGACCTGATAAATGTGGCATTCAGGAAGTGGCGGATTTTTGCGATTTCGACTCAGTTCCCTGCTGAGTCCTGGACGGGAAGTGCAGCAGACCCTCAAGTCCGGTTGAGGGCCAGGAGGATGGCGGTTTTGAGGCATTTTTAGGTCCGAACCCAGCTGAGAGGTACCCAGAAACACTCGCGTTCCAGTCTTTCCAAAATACCCTGCAGTTCCGTGCAGGCGCTGGCCGAGTCCTCCTTGATCAGGACCCGGTCAACCAGATGGCCATACTGCTGATCCATCTGGATGGCGGACTGGCGCATCTCCTGGAGGTCCTCGTCCTGGTGAGAAAGTCCAAAGAAGTCATACACCTGTATCACAATCACTTGGACTTACCAATTCATGTTCTACTCTAAATCTACTAAATCCTGAAAGTCTGATGACTGGTTGACAACAGGTAACAGAGAGAGGAAGGTAGGACTGTGTTCTAAAAAATGCATTAAGGGCTCAATAATGACTTGTTGACTATGTGTTCTGGTGCTACCTGGATCAGACATGATCATTATTCCAAATGATTTCTGGGTTTTTCTCCAAAATCTACAAAATCCTGGAAAGCTGACAACAAGGACAAGAACAGAAGGGAGCAACGAACTTGTTCTGATTGGATTTTTGACCACAGCTATAAAAGGATGAATAACATCTATTTGCGATCTTGAAAAAAGTTCTTTCTCTATTTTTTTTTCGGTTCTTTCTGTAAATCGAAGACATCCTTCAAGTCTGAAGATGAGTTAACTCTTTTACTGCCACACGTTATCCAAAAAACAAGCCCAACAGTGCCAACCAATTTCCGAGCATTTTAACTCGTCTTTCAAGGCAAAAAGAATATTGTGTGCTTTTACTGCATGTAGAGTGTGGGTACCAAATGAAAGATCACATTGTATTCTTTTATTAGGAAAAAAAAGAATGTTTCTACCTTATTCCGTTCTTTAGTAATCACCATTTGAAATCAGGTCATTTGAGTGACTTTGAGCAAAAATTGAAAATATAAGGAGAAAACGAGCTTTTTATGAAAAGATAAATTTTCTCCACAACAGCGACTTTGACATGAATATTTGTTTTGTTTAGTGACGCTCTGTGAATTAGGTTTAATCATATGACAAAGGCTTTGATCATTCACGACATCCTTGAAAACGTTCCATTTGATCACATTTCATTGTAATTCCATACGCCGGCAACCCATTGAAAAGAGATACAATGCTGCCATCTGCTGGCCATCGTTAGTGGGTGTTTTTGATTCCACAACCCATTGACCAGGCAGCGCTGCACTTAAGACGTTGCGCTTCCCATCGATTTAAAAAAAAAAAAGAAGAAGAAAAAAACGTAGTTGACATCATTTAACGTTTATGGCGGTATACATCATGATTTTACTCATCATTATTAAACGTTTTTGGCGGTCAAAGAGTTAACAGGAAAAGGCAGCAAGGAACGTGTTTGTACGACAAACTTGAGAAACTGGGTCCACATTTCATTGAGGAAATACTTCGGTAAACTCACCGTAACGCGGCCTTGCTCCGCCCCTCCCGGCGAGGTGGCGGGAGTGCGTCGCCGTCTGCTTTCGGGAACCCGTGGTTTGACAAAAACCACGTAGGGTTTGAACTCCGCTGTCCGCAGCCTTCTCAAGGCCTGCAATGTCAGGGAAAAACCATCCGAACGGGAATTCCCAAGAGTGAATGTGGTTGTATGAGCACGAGTAGTACTTGCAGATACCTCAGGCTGAACATCTACGATGCACATTTTGTTCTTGGCTTGCACGGAGCGGATGGCCTCGATACTGGTGCCGTACTGGTTCTCCTTGTACTCGCCATGCTCGATAAACCTGAAAACCAGAGCCAGACGGCCATTTAAACCGACAAAAAAACATGTGCATATTTTACAGGTATGCCATGCTGTTATATAATTTCATTTTAAATTGTATTTTTTCTATGCAGGAGGTGCATGAGCCTTGTGCAACAATACAGTTTGCATATTACCGCCACCTCCCCAATCCAAAAACTCACATACAAAACATTCAATGAGAAGAAAAAAAAAGAAGACCCATTTAAATGCCAAGCAGACCCTGCAGACCCTCTTTTACCCTCCCTTGTGAAGAAGTGTAAAATAAATAAAAAGGTGAATCTTCCTTTAAAAGCTTCTTAAGTCTAGCCACAGGCGCAGTTGGTACTGGGGACGGGGGGGATGTGTCCCCCCCCCCTCAGCTCCTGCAAAGGCTGGTGGGCGTGGGAAAAAAGGTGTCAGAGCACAAGCCACTTGGAACAGGGCCGCGGGAAGAACTTGGAACGTTATGAGAGGGAGGCATGCGCCGGCCTATTCGGGCTTGCCGCAGGGAACCCCCGGGCGAGCCCCTGCCCAATGGCAGCCCACTCTCAAGGTGCTGCAATGCGGACGCCGCGTGGAGGTTGGTGAAATTAAGTGAGGATATGGAGCTGCTATGCTATCTTTCTATCATGTAAACATTATAGGCACGAGTTTTGTTGTGCATTTATGAGGCTGGAGAGCTCTGTCAGAACGCAACTCTGGCTTCAGTTGTTATTAAGGGTCTAAATTCCAATTTTCACTTGATCACAGCAGCCGAGTTTTCCACTGTAAAAAAATAATGTGTTTGCTCAATGGGAAAGACAGAAGGAACAATAGTCAGTCAACTTTTCTCTCCTTAGCTCGATAAGGCTTGACATGTACTCAGTGATAGCTGAAGTGAAATACTTTAAATTGAACATCTTTGGTTTTTATTTTAACATACACATATACATATATTGTGGTGTCGTCCAGGGTATACGCGGGTATACGGAGTTTACCCACTTCTTTTTCAGTCAACATTGAGTATACCCCCTGATGCACACCTGTCTGCCATGGCCTACCCTCCTCTGCCTCTAATTGGCTGGTACCCCCTGCCAACACTGATTAAATTGACAAAGTATTGGCATGAGAACTGAAGAGCCAATTGGAGGTAGAGCAGGGTGAGTCATGTTGAGGAAAACATCCTTCAAATGCTCCCCCAAGCCACAATGGTGAGCCAGAAATTTAGCTCAGGTGAAGTGATTTTCCCTTGTACATGGGATACTTGATCGCGACGTGGGTTTGATTCTTGGGGTGTTCGCTGCCGGTTACACACTAACTACATGCTCTCCTTAAATTTTATAGTTATAGGCTGTACTTGATTTTTCAGTACCTGTGATTTAAAACACAAAAATTGGGACAAATACTTTAAGATTCAGCAAAAAACAATACTGAAGTCTAACAAGACTGTTTTTTGTTGTTGTTTTTTTTGTTTGTTTTTTTACTATTTTTGTTCATTGTTCACTAAATATTGTAATTTGTTTGATAACATAATATACTTTTTGTTTGCCTCATGATATACGTTTTACATTATTTCAGGTTTCTTGTGTTACCAAACTGTTCTTAACAAGTCGTAATAATTTTATTATTGTGAGCAAGTAGCCTACAAATTATTATTTTTGTTATTCTTACATGTCACTGAAGCTCCCCTATAAGCGCTGACCTTCAATTTTGCGTGTTCCTGTTAATATCCATAGAAAATACAAATTCCTGTAATTTTGCAACCCTACTTGTTGTTGAGGACATCGGTGTCAAACTGCTGCTTGGTGACAAAGTGATACTCCACACCTTCCTTCTCATGAGGTTTCTTGGGCCTGGTGGTATCTGCAGGAGGACCCAAAAATGGTTTCACACCAAGACCAACTGAAATGAAATTAAATTAAATTTGGAGACTCGAGGAGACTCACGTGGTACCGCCACAGCATAGTGATGCGGGTTCTCAGCAATCACCCGCTGCTTGAGTTCATTGATTCGTGCCCCGAGAGAACCTTTACCAATGAGAAAAAGTCCAGCTTTAGTTTAAGAGGAAACTACACAACAGCAAGCTCGAGTTGTAACCTGCAACACTTTAGATTCTGAACGAGGACTAGATTGTATGTATGGCCTTAAAATAAAATAAAAATAAATAAATAAAATAAATAAAAAAATATTTAATTTGCCATTTTGTATTATTTACTCTTTGTAGTTTGGAATCACTTACGTCAAGTCAGATTTTTTTTTCTTTTTTTTTTTAAATCCCTACCTTACCACCCAAAGACCAATCACAGCTCATTAATCAGAATATTGGATTCAGACTAGTAGGGGTGCAAAAAAAAACATAAAACATATCAGAAATTATTTGGGTTGACTTCTCATTTAACTAATTTAAGCGGCTTAGCTGGAGGACTATCTAAAGCACATGGCAAGATCCGATCATCGAGGGACCAAGCCTTACATGTTTTTGAGGTTTCTCTACTCCAACACACCTGATGCAATGATCAGGATAATTATCAGGCTCCTGCGAAGCTTGTTGATGGGTTTAAATATGAATCAGCTGTGTTGAATGTGGAAAATCTCTAAAACATGCAGGACTCTGGCCCTCGAGGACCAGATTTTGACACCACTGAATTCTACTCAACTCAACTTCATTTATAAAACACTTTAAAATTAGCATTGTTGTATACTAGTGTTGTTCCGATACCTTTTTTGGCCTCCGATACCGATTCCAATATCCAGCTTTGCAGTATCGGTCGATGCCGATACCATATCGATACCTAAGGTTTTTTTCCCTCAACATGAAAAAGCTGTCCTGCCATTGGTTCAGAGCATTCAAGGGCCAATAGGGTATCTTAGATCGGCATGCAGTGAGCATGTCACATGTCAGTGAATGTCGTGCACGAGCAAGACACAAGATGCTGCATCCAAAGTCCTATATTAGCGTTGGAATTAATGGTATCGGCATGTTACTTGTGAGTAGTCATCGATACCGATATCACTGTTTTAATGTAGTATTGGCGCCTCTGCCGATACCAGTATCGGTATCGGAACAACACTACTGTATACTAAGTGCTGCACATGGAACAGAAATTGGTCATGCTGTAAAGATAAGTAAAACAAGAACAAAACAAACACCAATAAATTAATAACTAGAAGTAGGCAACTGAATAAACACCTACATAAAACAAAATACAACAAACACCACAAAGCACCGAAACAATGCCAAGTGTCCCAAAAGCCGAAGAATACATATGGGTATAGCTAGCTAGCTAACTCCAATTTATGATGGCGCAAATATCTGAATTGAGTTTACAGGGTATTCAAAAATCATTATCTTGACTGATAAACTTGATCAAATCAATACATAGCGAGGCCCTACTTTGAACAAGAATGAAACCCCAGCAAGCATGCAGGACAGGTGTTCCCTAAAATCGTGTAGCTAGCCAATGTAGCTAATTAAGTCTATGAAGGTACTGCCTGACTTCCTCAGGTGATTCCCCCAGCTTACCAATAAGAACCACCAGTCGAGGCCTCTCATTGGGCCGTTGCTGGTAGCGGGTCACCTCCTCGTAGGTCAGGAAATCAGAGTCTCCCGGGTCGGAGCCGTCACTCGAGGAGCCTTGTCGGTCTTTCCGACTCAGGCGGAAGCTCCTGCGCAGACCGGCTGATTTGGAAACGGTCATGGTGGACGGGAACAGATGGCATAAAAAAAGGGTAAGATGGGCGCCACACAAACCTGGTCATAACTTGAACTTTACTACTTGTATCCATGCAATTTGGACTGGTTTGTTTGATGATATTGTTCTCAAACAGCGATTCTCAAAGTGTGGCATGCGTATTCCCTCGAGTGGTACACGAAAGAATCACTGACAGATTTTTTAAACTGTGCATATTGTTGCATATTTTCAAACTTGTTTAAAAATCAGTACAGTTCATTTGTTAATTAGAGTTCAATTGTACTGTATAAAACATGTAAGCACATCTTTTAGAACTTGTTGTTTATTTAGAAAAAAAAAAAGTTTTACTGTTGCGTACAATGCATTTTAAGTGAATTATTCAAGAAGTTTTTGTTATTCCTTTACATTAAATAAAAAATGTATATTCAAAATAAGCATGAAATATTAAATACACATTTTATAAACCACTTTCTCATCGTTTATGAATACTTGTGCCTTGTTATTTTAATGTTGTTCATTAAGTTGCTACTTAGAAAGCCCCACATTTTTTGAGGTGTCATGATAGCAGAAGTTTGAGAATTACTGTCTTCGAACTACAGCTACAAATCTGAAGCAAGACAGACGGACCCGACCCTGGGCCCCGCTCCATAGTCGGGTCCGTCTGTCATCCGGACGGTGGACTACACATCCAAGGGAAGCCGGCCACCGTACCTGAATAAAATTCCCAGGAAAACACCTGACCACAGGAGGGCGCCACTGCGTTACACTTAGGAGAGACTACAACTGGCGTTAGAGCTTCACCTCACTTAGCCTCACACGTGCACACCAGGAAGGTGAACAAGCAGCAGACGTGCCTGGTAGAGTGTGCAATGCGTCCAACGTGGCAGGAGGGCCCTCGTGGGGTGTGGATAAGGGTGGGATTTGCTTGGTGGTGGGGCGGGCAATTGGAGCACTGCAGCAGATGCAGATGCAGGCAGGGATGGGCGGAAATGGAGATTGGTCGGGAAGGCATGGAAGGGGGACTCAGCAAAAAAGTGGGGGAAGGGGGTACGGCTCCAAGCAGGGTGCTGAATGTACCGAAAGCACAAATGTTGCGTTATAAGGTGACGCTACCAGCCGTTTGGAAATTCCCAATGATGGCATTCCAGCAGGATGGAGGGAAGCAGACGGCTCATGTTTGGCTGAGGGACGGCAGTTCAGAGGAAGGGTTGAAGTGGAGAGCCCCTTTCACACTTCCATTTTGGTGGACTCACCCAACCCCGAAAGCACCTCTTTTCCAGCTCTTGACCGGGCTATCAAACAACGCACTTTCCTCCTTGCCAACACTTGACTCAAAGTGACACCGTGCTAATTTGTCCATCTCTGCAATGTCCTTATTACTTTGTTCATTCTTGTAGCTCTGCACATATCAAACACATTTGATCATTATAGAGGTCCTGTCGTCACGTGACTTTCTCTGAACACGCCTCTCCCTGTGGCAGCAAATTATTGGCGCCGTGTTAATGGCCTCCAATGTCGTGAGGGGTGAAAACTAGCGTTTATCCGTCAACTTTCCATCCAAGAACATTGACATTCACTGATGAAAAATGACATGCTATACTTCCGCGAGGTGGACATGTTGGATTGCCAATGGAATGTCAGGAGGGCTTTTTTTTTTTCCAACTTGGCGATGTTGCTACGCGGAATTACCTCCTCTGTTGCCATGGCTACTTTCAAATCTAATCATACAAAGGCTTAAGACTTAGACTTGACTTTATTGATCCCTTTGGGATGGCTCCCTCTGGGAAATTTACATGTCCAGCAGCAATAAGAACAGATAATAAAATAAAAAATAATTCAATCAATCAATAAATAAGGTTATTACACCAGAGATTGAATTAATAATAATAATAATAAAAATAAAATAAAAAATAAACATTCAATCAATCAATAAATAAGGTTATTACACCAGAGATTGAAATAATAATAATAATAATAATAATAATAATAATAATACTAATAAAAATAAAATAAAAAATAAAAATTCAATCAATCAATAAATAAGGTTATTACACCAGAGATTGAATTAATAATAATAATAATATTGCTCATCTTGTATTGTACTCAAGAGACACTGGACTTCTTAGAAAAGTAGAATAAGCCCACATCCCACTGAGGTGCGAATGTTTGAGAGTGCTGGTGAAGGTAGCATTAGATGCGGAATGGTAGCTATGAAAGGGAAGAGTCAAAAGTTGGAACGAAATGCGTAGTTTTACATAAACCTTCTGCAAAATTCTGCAGGTTTATTCATCTGTCTCTTGAACGGAAAAGCTGTATTTATTTGCCTTTCACAAAATTACATTTTATGCCTCTGACACGATCTTGGATGCCGGGATTTTCGTGAGTCGACATCACTGCAACATTCTCTCTCAGTACTTTTAACACATAACAGCGTGCGAGAAAAAGCTGGCTTCTTCAATAAGTCTGGTTAATATTTCGGTATCTGGACCTTTTGATGATCTAGGTTAAGAGAATTCTGTCTCTAATCTGTCTTCATTTATAGTGTATTTCCATCCATCAATTTGGTAATCTTACGGATACCGAAAATTGCAGTAATGCCCAAAAGCCCATGGGACCGCTGTGTTAAAGTTCAATATAAATCATTTCTGGAAATGGTGGATTAGATGATGAACTTCCAAAACCTCCTGATGAGGACACCCTGTGGGCCAGTAGTGTTCCGCTTTAAATCTTCCTCTGATTGTCTGATTGGAAATGAGCTTGAGGCCATGCAGTCGCTACATCAGCATCTCCACCAATCAACATCTTTTGGTACAATCCCACCCCCACCCAATGCAAGCATCCAAAAAAGAGCTATGGTTCAAACACCAGAAATTGTTTGGTGTTTTTTTATGCATCTATCGCTCTATCCTAGACCCTTCCACAGCAACCCTCAACCCTGCAGCCAAACATCTGGGACCTCCCCCAGGGCCCGTTGCATCCGGGGAACCAGCCAAGTGCCATGAAGAGCAAGATAAGAAGCGTGAACACGCTCTCACCTATGTACTGTCCATTGAAATAGCCCTCACAGTCACAGTCGTCTGTAGGGAGGGAAGCAGGGAAAAGAAGGGATGGGTAAGCAACGTGGGTGTCAGACACCTTACGGAGGAGGCAGGAAACAGATAATAAAGAATAAACAAGGATGGAAAAGTGGCAAGATGGTGCAACTTCACACAGACAACACACAAAAAAACCTCTTTTCTACAGCCAGATTACAGGTGGGAACATCGATATCACCTGTGTGGTTTCTTTCTGGTAGCATGGTGAAATGGTGGTTAGCATATCCACAGTCCAACGTGCACAGTCCATGCATGTTAGCTTTCTTGATGATTGCGCATGAGTTGTTGTTTGTCTATGTGTGCCCAACATTGGCTGATCACCAGTCCAGAGAAAATGGACGGATGATGGTATCGTTATTGCTCACGGTGGATAACGATACGGTACCAGTCTGATACTATAAAGCTAGATGAGCACGTACAAATGTTTTCGTCTTCACTTTCATATTATCACAGCATTATAGTGTGACGTGATCAAAAATATCACAATCACGTTTCTCAACAGTTGTTCCCACCCCTAATCTAGATGATGATCATAAACTATGACGCACACACGCACACACAACCAACAAACCATTATACAGTACTATTCAGGTGGGGAGGCGGATTAGGTGCAGGGAATAGCTGTTGGAATATGATAACACATGCAAACAAGCTTTTACCTTTGAAATTGTGTCTATTGTCTGTACTCACCTTTATCACATGCTTGATCAACTGAGACAGAAAAGAAGAGAAAATAACAATAAAAGAAGAACATGAGAAGAAGAATAAAAAAATAAAAACACAACTGTCCTAAACTACAGTAGAAAAAAAATAATGTGGTACTATCCACATGCTTTTGTCCAGCTCATCATCAGTCAGAGATGATGGTGATTTTAGTTTCTGGTGAGTGGAGATGAGGCATTCTGTGATGACATTAGCATTTTGTGCAAACTGAGAGCTGTCAAGTTACGACGGAGGTTTATTCATGTTTTTAACAGTTTCATTTTAGACTGACAGATTCAGTCTAATGTTGATCATGTGTTTAGCTACGTTTAGCTCTTATTTTTTTTGGGTGGGTGATGTAGATGTAGCCTACGATGTTAGCATCTCACACTAGCCATTAGCTATCAAATGTTGGGACTTTTTCTTTTGTTTTTTCTTCTTATTCAAACAAATACATGTTGGACTGAAAAATATGCCTCAACTTGTTGAGCGTTGCATTTTGGTAGGTTTCTCACGCGAGCCACGAGCTATCAAATTGAGACTGTTTTTAACAGATGAACGTATGTCTTAAAAAAAAAAAGTATTTAGCTATGTTCGGTGTTGTGTTATTTTGTGTGAGACTGGTTAACCTCTGGTGATATTTTTTTTTTTGATGTGATAAAAATCCACACTGACATATGCTGGATTAAAGGCGATGAAAGTCACTAGTGGGAAAAGCAGCGGGCAGGGCCCCCAGCTGGGCCGGAGGGGGAATTAAGAGTGGCAGCGGGTGGCTGCCATGTTACTAAGCCACGGTGGCCTCCCCCCTGCTGCTCATAATCGGATAGCCTGCAAGCTTACATCTCATTCAGCCCCACAACCCCCAACAACACAGATTGAGCCACCCCTCACCTGGTTGCATGTACATAGACCACCAGTAGACCAACATAAGGAAGCGAGAAAGTGACCTATTTAAGCTGTCATCGGACAGATGGAGATTCATTCATATTATGAGTTCATGAAGCTATGGGAAACTTACAGGAAGGTGTTTTTGGGGACTTGGGATTGGGGAGCGTGCCCACTTTCATCCTGTAGGCCAATCGCCTGATGGGGAGGAGGAAAGAAGAAGCATTAGGGACATTTCAGGAAATAATGGATTTTTATGATGAGGGTATCATGAAAAATAACAGAGGTTTATCCATCTTTCATTGGTCTTTTTCACACATAAGTCCTCCAAAATAAATGTAACGCTGTAGCTCTGGATCGGGCATTTATAAAAGTCTGCCTTTCATACAAAAATCCTTGTTGGATCATAGGTTTAGATAAGGCATGTATTTAGCCATCTTTTCCATTCACACACAAACCAGCTAACACAGGGTAGAGTAGCAATACATCCAAACACAGCACACAACAATACACGCTAGCTTACCTTTCCTGAAAGTGTTTGGATGGGATGAGTCCGGCGCGCAGGTTGCTGTCGCCCACGCGCTTGGCCTGCCACCACGTCGGGTCGTCCTGGGTCACTACCTGCAGGATGTCACCCCGTTTGAAGGGAAGTCCGGCCTCCTGGCATGGCGTGGCCTTGTCCTCCAAGGGGATGTAGTCGAACAAGGCTCTCAAGTACACCTGGATTGAGTAGATATTTATAATGTGTTGAAATATCACCTGCTTCTGTTTTATTGCCGCTTGACCGGGCCGAGTGCCAAAATGCAAACAAAGTACAATATGTTGCTCCCTTTATCACGCTAACAAATCAGCACCCAAACATTTGATATTCACAATCCAGGTTACTTAGTTTAAGAACTTGGACATACCAAATCGTAAAGTTAACTCATTCACTCACAGCGATTTTCATTTAACTCTTTTACTGCCACACGTTTTTAAAAAAACAACCAGCAATGCCAGCGGATTTCGAGCATTTTAACTCATTTTTCAAAGCAAACAGAATATTGTGTTCTTTTGCTACATAAATAACATGGGCACCACATGAAAGATCGCATTCCATTCTTTCATTAGAAAAAAAGTATGTTTCTACCTTATTCCGTTCTTTAGTAATCACCATTTGAAAATAGGTCATTTGAGTGACATTGAGAGAACATTGAAAAGAAAAGATACATTTTCTCCACAACAGTGACTTTGATACTAATATTTTTTGTTTAGTGACACTCCGTCAAATTAGGTTTAATGTTACAAAGGCTTTGATCATTCACGTCAGCCTTGAAAATGTTCTATTTCATCAGTCATTTTTCATTGTATTTTGCAGCTCTAGTTAGGGCCCGAGCAGCTACCGCTGCCATCTGCTGGCCATAGTTAGTGGGTGTTTTTGACTTCACAACTCATTGACCCGGCTGCGCTGCACTTGGACGTTGCATTGACCAGTGATATATATATATATATATATATATATATATATATATATATATATAAAAGTAGTTGCCGTCACTTAACGTTTATGGCGGCATACATCTGGATTTTATTAAACGTTATTAAACGTTTTTGGCAGTCAAAGAGTTAAGTGACCCCATTTGCTCCCGACTCTTTTACTGGATTTTGAGTGATTTTGAAGGCCCACAGAATATTGTGTTCCATTGCTATAAAAACATGGAGCCTACCAAAAGAAAGTAGTCTCTTCTTTCATCAGGAAAAATAGTATATTATTGTTTTTCAGCAATTAGCATTAGAGTATAGCTAAGTTTCATCATTATTCACAAATCGGTTTAAAACAGCTTGTTGCAACACTGCCATGGTTGATGTCTTATACTGCCACCTGCTGGTCGTTTTTGTAATACCAACCATTGCTTCAACCGTTCTCTTCATTTCAGAGGCTGCATCCAAGCCTTCTGTACGCTCTAGCATAAAGAACATTCAAAATGTATAAATACGTCTTTGGGACAGTGGTAATATTTAAAATAGAACATATTTATACGTTACTGGGAGCAAATGTGCTAAAAACGCAAGGTCACAGCAAGGTCAAACACCTAAAACCCAAAAATGCTTCATTTGTCTCAATTTTTATCCGGTTGACTTTAAACTTGGCAAAGATGTAGTTAGTAGTTTCTAAACTGATTCAACTTTAATAGTTAATTGGCCTTAAATTTAAGGTGATACTCAATGTCAAAGTGTACATATAACAACACGAAAATATATTTGCAACCGACAACTTAAAACCCGGGAAGAAGGTTTCTTCGATATGCAACTTTGTCAATGCACCATTATATAATGACGCAATGGCCAAAACGTTTATTACATGAATAAATCCGCACTTAGGCAAGCTAGCCGTTGTGGAGGCTCACCTTGCTCTCCCTCAGTCGGTCTTCCTCTTTAACAGCAGGGATGATCTTCAGAGTGATGGAGCCCTGCGACTGCGACTGGATCAGAAGACGAAGCGTTCAGATAAGCGGGAACATGACCTCCATCCGTTTGGACTCACCAGCAACTGACTGATCTCGTCGGGCCTCTTGTGGACCACCGAGATGCCGTTGACTTCCCTGAGTTCGTCGCCTACATGGACCAAACCTGCGAAGAACCACAAGGACGACCATGAAAAGAAACAAAAATCAACTCCAGGCTGCTTGTTGGGATTTACCTATTGACTTTGACAACTCCTTGTCTCTTATCTCTTAGCTGGAACCACGACAATGAAACACAAGATGCTACTGATCAATACTCAGAATAGACTCAATAGTATGTAATAATATGGGGATCGTCTTTTTGATTTTTTAGCTGTCTTCGTCTTCAAACATTCATCTCTGTGCCTTTTATCATTAAAACTAACAATAGACAGTGGATCATCATCAGTCAAGTTGGCTTCTAAAATTAGCTACAAAAACAAGAATCAGACGAATAAGGGAGGCATAAATAAATCATTTGAATACAAATAAATTCCAAATTGTTGTCTGGAGATTGGTAAGTAGGCCCCGGGCATAGGCGCACGAGGCAGTCGCCTAAGGCACCATTGAGTGGAAGGGCTGTCAAATTGCAGGGCGAAAAAAAAATCAAATAAAAAAAATATATTCCCAAAAACATTTACAATGGAAAGGTCCAAGCGCTCAGGTGCTGCAATAAGGCCGGAAAAAAAGTTGTTTGTAGACAAGGATGATTCTATCCGCTTCAGGAGCTGAGATATCAATTATTTTAATATTGTTGAATTTCCAGGAAAACTTCAGGTTTTCGAGGCATGTTTTTGGGTGTTAAGAAAGCGTCGAAAGGAGGAGGAAAAACGGGCCAAGGGTAGAGGATTGTATGTCAGTCAATCATCATTGTCTATAAAAATAAAGATGAAAATAGCATTAGCTTCTTAGCTTGCTTGTAACTTGTTTCCTCCATCATTACATCCATGCTACTCTGAGCATCAAAGCGAGGCAAAGCTTGTTGGCCTTAAAATAAAGCAATCAGTCCAGTCCAGATACCTGCAAATAGATTTGCATAAATCTTTGCTCCACATAACATATGGTCTCTTGGAATTAGGAAGATTCCGGCTGACACGAGCGATATACGAACACAGCAGGAGCTGGGTGGCCCATGGAATAGTTCAGCTGTCTCCAAAACTGAAGGTCGTGAGTTTGTTCCTCAACCCTTGAGTGACTTTTATTTTATTTTTTTCAATTCTTTGATTTACTCTCTTCCAACTGTAAATATTACTCTAAAACTGAGTCTATTTAGTCCCACTAAATAGAGTCAAATTTACTCTACAGAATTGACTGTGTAGGCCACCAAATCACTTAGGGCTGGGGCTCTGTTGGTATGACTTTATTAATTTGCTCATGTATTCCAAAATTGCCTCTTGGTCAGACTAAAAGGGATCCTTCAGACCACCAACATACCTAGGGTTAAGTTTTAGTGTTAGAA
This sequence comes from Festucalex cinctus, assembly GCF_051991245.1. Classification (NCBI taxonomy): domain Eukaryota; kingdom Metazoa; phylum Chordata; class Actinopteri; order Syngnathiformes; family Syngnathidae; genus Festucalex; species Festucalex cinctus. Next base: position 54,174,933 of record NC_135411.1, read on the forward strand.
GTTAGGATGTCGGGATAAGTGTCAGGACAAATGTTGCAGGTTAGTGTGAGAGGTGAGTGTTGAGGTAGGGAACGGGTAGGATGATCGGTAAACGGTTTAGCATGTAGCAGTGTAACGTGAAGAATTTAAGGTTAGACTATAGTAAACCGTATCCTTAGGGATAAGGTTGTGTTATAAGGCGTAATGTTAGGGATTACTGTACTTGGGTTTAGGTTAGGGTTCACTTCACAATTTACCGCTTCTGTCTGCCGCACCCCCTCTCATGATACGAGCCACAATTACAGCCCCGGTGGCCTCATCCCTCCTGATGGTGGCGCCCTGAGGTGTAGGCATAGACACGGAAGGCGGTTAAAATCCCATCTCGCTCCATCTTTTATTTTTATGTGCAACACCACTGACCAGAGGCTCTTTGTTCTTTACCAGACGCACAATCTTCACCGACTCCTCCTCCAGTTCATCGTCGTAGTCGTCTGGCAGCGGCGGCAGGACGGGATCAAAACTCTTCTGGGCCACCGTGTCGTGCACGGACAGAAGGGCCTGGTGGAATAGCACAAAAAGGCAACTACATGGATGTGCAGATTTCACGTGTCAGCATAGGAAGTAAAACAAAAACAAATAAAGCTGAGTTGAGTGGTCCATCAATTTATTGAATTTTAAAGTTTTTAGTTGTATAAATATTGGATTAGTGTGGTCTCTGTATCCACATCCAAACACGACATGAATAGCACTTGTCTGTAAAAGAAAAATGGATTTGGTGTAGGTTTTCAGGTATGGAACAATCAATGAATTATATAACAATAACTAAGCATTCTTGTTCAATGATTCTTTAGCTTAGCCTCGCAAAACAAAAGTCTGTTTACATCGAGGATGCTCTTTACAGCGCACCACCAATTTCTCCCCCCGCATTTTAAAAGTAATAGAAATAGAAAGAAAGAAAGAAAGAAAGAAAGAAAGAAAGAAAGTAAAAGAAATAGCATCACTACGTTCTGTACCACCAATTAGCAGTGCAATAATTTGATTGACACGTGTGGCAACTAATCGCCGCTAGCTTACTTTGAGATGCGGCGATGTGAGCAGATGCAGCAGCTCCCGCTCCTCCGTGTTCATCGGGCGACTTTGCAACTCGTCTGTCACCTGTCAATCACACGCGCGCACACTCAAATCAGCTTCCTGCCAAGTGCACTCGGAGTTGAGCGGTCACTGAGTGGTGAGCTGGCCCAGGTCAGCACTTTTGCCAGGGCTGCTGGATGCTGGCCCCTGGATGAGATGTGCCTGGAGATGACTCAGCACTTTTTTTACAGCCTTAAGCAGTTCTTGAAATGCTTCTTGGCTGGAGACTACTCAGGGTTATTACCTCCGCCAAGGACATTATTATGTTTTTTATTATTATCATTCTGTGTGTGCGTGCGTGCGTGGGGGTGTGTGTGTTTTTAGTGGACGTACATCTTCAGCAAGAGAGGAGACGCTGTGCAGGACAGGAGTTGGACTTTGCCTCTCATACTGTCTCAGCCTCTCATGGATCTGGTCAGGAATGTAAATAGAGTATACAACATTAGCGTTATATAGAGCATTAAATGTGATGTAAATATGAAATAGAGTTGTATTGGGCATTAAATATATTACACTTTAATGGTAAAAAGCATTAAATATGTAAATTTTGCACCTTAGAGTTGTAAGGCGCATAAACTACTAGGGATGTAACGATAATGGCAATATCGTGATATCACAATATTAAAACTGCCACAATACATCGTTGTCATCATGTCATTATATTAAAAGCAGCACATCTTTTAAAAAAAAAAAAAAAAAAAAAAAGGTCAGGTTGATTTTCATTTGTGCAGTTCTAGCACCCTCTGGTGGCCAGTTTTTTTGTTTTTTGTTTTTTAGTGCAGTTTTTTTTTTTTTTAAAGGCATGTTTTGCTTTTGCTATTTAAAATCTGAGTTAATGGTCAGATGAAGGGGCACGTAATATGCTTGTGAATCGAATCAATATGTGGAGGAACTGTGATTTTTTTTTTTTTTTTTTAGAAAGTAATTGCCTCAATTTTAAGTGTTATTAGTGATTGTAGGTTGCTTATAAGCATTGCTGTAATGTACAAAAGCACAATATTGTGGGGGGGGGGTTTGTATGAGCTTTTTTTTTTTTTTACCATATTGTGACCTTTTTTTTTGTATCGCCAACCTCCCCACAATATCGTGATAATGATCATATCGTGACCTTCATATCATGATCATTATCGTATTGTGACGTTTGGATATCGATACATCCCTACAAACTACTGTGCAATAGAGTTGTATAGCACATTTACTGTCTGTGTTGGAGTTGCAATGTCAATTATTAATACAGTAGTGTATCTTCCTCACCTTCATCAGGTACGCTAAGCTTCTCTCGCTGAAGACATCTTTTAGGAAGACCATGTCCTCCTTGTGGTTGGCATCAGGCCGCAGCTGAGAGGTGAGCAGGGCCAATGTCTCGTGGAGCCCTAAGAGGACGAAGAGGAGGAAGAAGATGAAGGAACATGATGAAGGCTGGCGACATTACAGCGAGCGTCTAAGTTCACCTGCTCCTGCTGTGAGCACCGGCATGGCTTCTTTCATGGATCCTCCAGGTGAGGAGGAGTATACCTATCAGGGAGGGAAACTAACATGTAAAGGTTAAATGTAAAGAAATGCAAATTGAGTTTATGCAGAAATTGTTTGTGAATGCTGAAGAGCTAACGCTAAGCTGAAATGCTATGAAATTAACTGAATTTTTGAAATTTAGATTGTGAGATGAAGTTGGACTGATTTCGTTTGGTAAAGAAAATGGAGGGAGCGTGGAAAAAAAAAAGTAAAATATCACATAGTTTGCGAGTTTTATTTTGAAAATGAAATCTGTCGGTCAGCCCCAGAGCAGCTGTGGCTACACCGGAGTGTGAATGTGTGAGTGCACGAATAATCTACCATTGCGAAGCATTTTTGACTGACCATAAAAGTCTATAAACCTGAAGATGATGATTATTATTCATTTTAATAATTTCCTCACCTAGTCCTAAACCAGAACTGATTATGTGTGTACTTTAGTCCGTCCTGTACATTTTCAAATTCAAATGTTTGAATCAGTCATGAAACGTGGCAGGAGGTGAAATCGGTAAAAAAAAAATGTTTGAACTTGGGAATTTTATTGGGAATATATGAAGATTTTTAAAAAGTACAGTAGATGTGCTGAATGAACTGGACCAAGTTGGAATGCTTTCAATCGGTTAAGAAATGTGGTAGGAGGAGTTAAGAAAGTATACTATTGCTTAATTTGGGGATTTGATTGGAGGACATGTGAAATCATGGGAAAACTGAATTTTTATAATGTGAAAAACACATGCCCAAATATCATTCATTTTAAGACTAACCAGTTTAAACCAGATGAGAAATGTTAGTAGAATAATACAAATTGCTCATACAGCATTCACACAATGATGGAGATTATTTAAAGTAAAAATAAATAAATAAACAATAAACCATCACATCTTGACTTGACTTTTATATGGCCCATAGAGTGACTTGGACTTATTAAATATGCCAGGACGTCCACGTCAGCAGCTCCACAAATAGACTCAGACACTTTCTGGGTGGCGTTCCAAAAAAATGACGTACTCTGCACTCAAATCTCGTTAGCAGCTTAGCGGGTGGATCACACAAACATGATGGTGTTCACCAGGGCAGATGATTGGATGTCACATTTTCAAGATCGCTCTCAAAATAGCCCCCCCAGAGTACAGATTTGAATACCAACTCGGACCTCCACCAAGGCCCAACACTCCTAATGAATGGCAAAAAACAAGCTGCTGTCTTTCTGGCATATTCCTTGCAAGAGAGAGCAGACACGCTATCATGTATCAGTATACATGGTTCAGTGATAAACATACAATATATTACTGTTACCTGGAACACAGTGTACAAGCCACATGCTGCTCCACCAAGTCACTAGATTACTGTACTATTACAGTATCTGATGGAGTACTGGTATGAGGAGTAATTCACAAAAGCTTCCCAACAGAGTTGGTGTTACACTTGGGGGAGAAAAAAAAGGAAGAACAGAGCCTATTTATACCCAATATCGTTTAAGGTTTGGCACAGCCCCTCTACCTTGCACACCCTCCAAAAAATATCCAAACAAAGGCTATCATAGTCAACATTGATGAAGTAGACAGACCCCTTCAATAATCGAAACAATGCCTGTACATTATCCAAGACGCCCCTGTTTACTGTCATGTTTGTTTGGTTTGAATTGGTTTTGTTGTCATGTGTTCCTTGTGTCTCCCTTTGTCAATGTCTCATCAAGTTTTATCATGTCCACCGCTTGTCATCTCGGTCTCTTCTGTCATCCAATCAGCTTTCTCAGCCACGTGTGTTTTGTCCAGGTGTCTCTTGTTGTATTTAGTTCCCTGCTTTCTTTGGGTTCATTGTCGTCATGTCCATGTCAAACTTTTGTCTCGTGTCCCTTGTGAGTTGGCGCACCCCTGCCCACCCATGAAAAAAAAAAAAATCAAAAATCAAAATAAACCTGGCTAACATCCGGACAGATATGATACGACCCCTTTTCCCCCACAACCACCTAAAAAGGCTAATTGAGCTAACTGCACTCATTTGAGGAACTTCCAGGTGCTGCATGCTGACCATGATACCCTTAAAAGCAACCACGTGACATGAATTTGAGCATAACATCAACATGCAGTGTTAATGTTGTCGAATGTGAAAAAGTGTCATCGAGTGTAACACAACACAACAAAGCATCTGTTTTGTTAGTGTATTGTTAGCAGCATTGCACCAGAAAAATAAATAATCAAAGTCAAGCTGCTCAAAGCTGGCAGTCTGCTAAGACTGACTACACACTCCACTGACTACACATAATCCACTCGTATTAAGTGTTTGCATGTTACACAAAACAAAAGGCATATGACTGGTATTATTGTTGGTAAAATATTGTAATAATATTTGGTATTTCTGGCAAAGCAAAACTATCATACCGTCATACAGTACGTGATACTATCAGCATTCTTTACAAAGTGTCACAATACTTATATTATTGGTATCATTATTGTGATTATATTGCACATAATACCGTAATCCTTAATGTGTATTTTTGGAAAAGTAATTCAGTTCATATTGTGATGCTATCATAAGACACTGCTGCCATATCGTAATATGATACTATGGGTACTGCTGATAAATGTATCAATTTAATATCGTATTGCGGACATGTATTGTGATTTGTGATACAATCAGTCACTGGCTGTCATGAAAATACAATCTTAATTTTGTCGGCAAATAGTTTTGATATCTGCATTACTGAAAAAGAATTGTGATATCGTATAGTGATTAGTGATGTAACGATATCCAAACTTCATGATACGATATCACGATATTGTGTGCGTGTGCGTGCGTGTGTGGGGGCGTGGCGTGTGCGTGTGTGTGTGTGGGGGGGGCTTGGCGATATTTAAAAAGATCACAATATTGTAAAAAAAAACAAAAAAACATCCATCCATCCATCCATTTTCTTGACCGCTTATTCCTCACAAGGGTCGCGGGGGCTGCTGGCGCCTATCTCAGCTGGCTCTGGGCAGTAGGCGGGGGACACCCTGGACTGGTTGCCAACCAATCGCAGGGCACACAGAGACGAACAACCATCCACACTCACACGCACACCTAGGGACAATTCGGAGCGCCCAATTAACCTGCCATGCATGTCTTTGGAATGTGGGAGGAGACCGGAGTACCCGGAGAAGACCCACACGGGCACGGGGAGAACATGCAAACTCCACCCAGGAAGGTCCGAGCCTGGACTCGAACCGGAGACCTCAGAACTGGGAAGCGGACGTGCTAACCACTCGACTACCGTGCCGCCACCAAAAAAAAAAACAAACAAAAAAAAAACGCTCATATTAGAAAAAAGCACATTATTGTGCTTTTTTACATAACGGCAATGCATATAAACCACCTACAATCTCTAATAACAATATGAGGCACTTACTTGCTAATGCAAGCACACATTTATCGCTTCACAAGTAAATTAGGTTCCCCTTCATCTGACAATTAGCATAGATTGTAAACATAGAAGGCCAAAACAACCCTAATGAAAATTAAATTGCACTAATAAACTAGTCACTAGAGGGTGCTAGAAATGCACAAATGGAAATCAACCTGACTTTTTTAACAGATGTGTTCCTTTTAAATATTGCGAACATGACGACGACAATATTGTGGAAGTTTTAATATCACGATATCACGATATTGCCCTTATCGTTACATCCCTAATAGTGATACCATGGGTATAGATTACAATGTTGTATGATATACTTGTATACAGAATGTATTTGTGGAAAAGTATGGGGGGATATTGTATCTGGTATTTGCAATAGTATTGTATTGCGATACGATCGGTATTGTTGGCAAGGTATTGTAATACTTTTGTGATCAGTAGGTATCATTGTCAAGTATTGCGACAATATTGTAATGTGATATTTGACAAAGTATCGTTATGGTTTGTATCAGCTATTTCTCCAACATCATATGCTATCAATATTGACAAAGTATTGTGATGATTATTTTCAGAGTACAGTGGAACCTCTACTTACAAACGTCTCTTCATACGAAATTTTCGAGTTACGAAACGCCCCAACGGGAAAATATTGCCTCTTGTTACGAAAGAAATTTCTAGATACGAAATACATTACCGAACGCAACATATTTTCAGCTATGGCTATTTCCTACCATAGGTACCTATGAGCGTAAATACTAGATCGGTGTTTGTGCATGTTTCTGGCATCCCATTGGCTAAGAGGAACCTCTACCATAGGTATCTATGAGCGTATACTAGATCGGCGTCTGTACAGCGTCCTCATCATTCATCCCGCGGCCCGTGAGGTGTTCCGATAGTTTTTCGTAAATGTATGAACTAACGGCCAACGAATTTGTGCAAAAATTCAAACAATTGGTGATTGATGAAGGCACAGTAAGTTTTTAATTGGGACGAGACGGGCCTTTTAAAAAAAAAAAAATAAATAAAAAGATGCCTCCCCATATCGGAAGTTTCCATGAAGTTTCAGAATTTGTTTAAAAGAATCGCCCAGAAAAAGTGTTCACCAGTCGGGCGTTTGCTCACTAAGATGATGTTTGCATTGGACATTAACGAAGGATTGTTTAAAAAAAAAAAAAAAAAAAAACATCCATGGATCAGTTCTTTACAAAACACCAGGCAAAAAAAAAAAAAAAAAAAGGAGAAGAGAACATGAACCAGAGGGCAAAAAACGATGAGGACAGCAGTTAAAAAGGTAAATGACCATCATTTTTATTCTTTACTCTATTCTTTGTTATTTACATTATGCACAACTCTCATTTATTGTGCAATAATCTAATTGTAACATGTATTTGTTACATGTTTTGATGCATTTTTATGCTTTATAAAACATTTATGTCTGAAATTTGGGAGGCTTGGAACCGATTAGGGCATTTACATGGAAAATGCGTCTCTACTTACAAAATTTTCTACTTAAGAACTTTCTTCCAGAACCAATTAATTTCGTAAGTAGAGGTACCACTGTATTGTAATCATATGGTACCTTAATCCTCATCATCAGTATTGGGGGAAAAAAAGGTTACAAAGGTTAAATCCAGGCAAGAGTCTAATTGCCTCCTGCGCATTATTGTGATACTCTTAGTATCGTTTACAAAAAAATCATGATATCTTCTAATCTTGACAAAGCATCGTTATGTATAGTGATACAATCCTTAACATTTACAAAGTATTGCGGTGATATCCTGTTTCAATTGGATGGTATACCTCGACAAAATACATACTATGTAGACGTTACCAAAAGTATCACAGTACGATGCATAATACTTTTGGTAATGACTACATAGTATTGTGCTGCTTTGAGATTATCAATGCAATGACAATATCATAGGTGTCGGAATAACAACCAGCGTTTTGGGCCAGGCATGTGAAAAGCACCATGTTGAACCTAATCATTGCGTGATGGGATGATGTCACTCTTTGATACGGCATTTTGAACAAATGTCGACAGCATGTATGGTGAGCACATGTCACGAATGAAGCTAATCCTCTTGTTTGTGCCTCATCATCCTCACCATCGTCATGGTGGTACCTGACAGGAGGGCGTGGTCCTTGCACCCCCCGTGAACACAAACGGAAAGTACTGCACCCCCTTTTCTGCTCGCATATCGATGCTATTGCTATCCCATCCCCCGCTAACTCCCCCACCCGACCCCTCGGCCCCCGTCCCCATCATCCCTGCGCAGTATCACGCTGCTCTTCCTCGCCGGCAGATGGAGGGACACACGCAAAAAAAAAAAGTAAAAACGGAGGGATGAAGGGTGCGTCCCATCTGGCTCATGTCGATGGCGTTAAAAAGGCTAAAAACATCAAACGAGGTGTCCTACCTTCTTCTTCTCCTTCTTTTCGATGTCTGCACCCACACTGCTCCCTGGCTGGTCTTTCTTCCTCCTCCTCCTCTTCTGGCTACTGTGCTCACAAACCTGCAGCACACTTGGACACCCCCCCCCCTTTTTTTTTTTCACGCCCCTCCCTCCTTCCTTCAACACCGTTCCTCCCTCTGACAGGATGCTAGACTAGACACATACACAATACATGAATTTCTAAATGTTTTATTTATTTTTACACATTCATTCAGATGGTCTGATGATGAAATTTTGGTGCAAAAACTGGATCAAAATGCAAGGAAGGATTGCTCCTATAAGTCCCAAATCAGTCAAGAAATCTATTGCAGCATCACAGTAAGCAACGTTAACAGCACTTTATTGATCTAATCTAAGCAGACAAAAAAGCTAATTAAAAAGTCAAATAAATGAATGAATGTAAAATGTAAACCCAATAAAAACTGCATTAATAAATACTAGATAAATTTCCAGCAGACATAATAATAATAATAATAAATAATAATAATAAATTATTTATTATTATTATTATTATTATTATTATTATTAGTAGTAGTAGTAGTAGTAGTAGTAGACGTAATAGTAGTAGTGGTGGTACATGTATACGAATACACAATAGTTACTTTATTAATGCCAGTAAACAGACATTTAAAATAAAATATTAAAGAATGAAAAAATGATTAAAAGAAATGAAAAGTAAATTAATTTAAAAAAATAATGAAAATATATTTTTAACAATGCTACATGTTACTGAATAAAAACAATTAGTAATTACAACTATACACACGGATCAATAAAATAATAAATACTTTATAAATCATGGCAGAAAAAGTTCAGTAATAATATACAGTGAATGAATTAAAAAACAAGTAAAATAATTTAAAAAGATTAAGAGCTAAATCCCACATGCTCATAATAAAGCATAAATAGTATTATTTATTTATTTTTTATTTTTTTTATTGTTAAGTGTTTTTTTTTTATGCACCAGAGAATGGATTTTTTTTTAAGTGGGTACCTCTTATTGTCAGACACTGTAAAAACTGAAATATACAGTAAGCACAATAATGGACTTATATTTTTGTTAAATATGTGGCGGTGTGATGGCGTTCATGATGATGTTATCACTAAATGACATATCTTTATCTTTAGCCTAATTGGTTATTTCTGCCTCCTCCCCCCAACCTGCTTTGTGCACCCACATGACCACGTAATGCCCTCCAACCAAACGAGCAGCCCCCCTCCCCAAATGTTCACACGCACGTACACACACCCCTTCACATGGTAATTGTGGGTGTTTCCATCTGGACTGTCATATATCTTCAGCTGCAAAGACACAAGCTGTGCATTGTTTTTATTTGAACTCACACATTTAAAATGTGTCTGGAACCCTATTGACTTTTAAAATATAGTTTGGTAGCCGATACATATTTAAAAATCCCTAAATCTTTAGTGATGTTTAGTTTAGCTTAATGTTGCGCATTCTGTAGTGTTTTGGTCTAGCCCATATTATTGGAACTCATAGGGCAAATGTGTCTTCTTTTTGTACATCCTCAAAGTATTTATGTTATTTTTTTATTTTGGGGTTAAGTGTAATAGAAACTGTGAAAATAAACATGCAACTATAGTCTATTTAATTTTTACTGGCATTGGTTGCAGGCAGATTGATCGATCTAAATATCGATATATATGTTGGTATTTATTTATTGATACCAACGTGTTGCGATCAACCGTTAGCTATTTATTTTTTTATTCATCCACAACATAAAGATTGGTGGTACTGGCTCGATCAAATCAATACCAAATCTTTACAGCTTTGCACACCGTTGAGATCCATGACACATCCATTAGAAAGCCCATCAGAGGACCGAGAATTAATTTTTATGCAAACTTCATATTGTATTGTATGTATTGGTGTGCTACGAGGTTCAGGACTTCCAGTACCACCTCTCAGGCCACAGACACCACAAACCAGATTACGACACCAGACAGCGTGGAAATCAAATTAAGATATTGTCTTATTGGTCTCAAAATATGACTGTGATACGTTGGAGGCGGTTACGTGACACCAAAGGCTGCTGGGAAATGTCTGCTAATTGGATGCACTTGAGTGACTACTGCAGTTGCATTAGCCCACATCGTAAATCAATTACAGCCAATAGACGTAGTGTCTGCTGTTTGTGTGATGTCATGATATCATATCACGTGGCTGAGTAGCATGATATCATCATTTCTTCACAAAAAGTATTTAAAAATTGACAGAATCTGATATAGTAGTTTGATTTATCAGTGAGGTTAATTAAAGTATTTTGATATCATATCGTGATACTATGGTTATTTCTAGCAGCATGTCGTATTGTGATGAGATAGTATTGTGACATGTATCACCATTGACAAAGCAATGTAAAATATTATAATAGCGGTATAATTGATGAAGCATTGTGCTACTGTTTCACTATGAAATTGCCCACATTTGAAGTGGCTTGTGAGCGTATAGTTGAAATTAATTAGCAATCTCAGCCAATCAACATTAGGATTCATCCATCCATCCATTTTCTTAACAGAGACAAAAACCATATAATTTTCGGCTCATTTTTGTTCATGAACTAAACTATCATATACTGTATAAACAAAAAGTATACCAGTTGAAAGACCAAAGTCTTAGGTATATTTTTTGTATTCATGTCATTTTCGTACTTTGTGTCGGTGCAGAGTTATAAGCTATCAAATAGAGGAACATGTGACATGTTGCCCCACCAATGGGTAAGTTGTCACACTATATGGGGTAAGATGTCACGTTGGATTTTGCAACTAATAAAACAAGGACAAAATTATCCTTGTTCTCCTCTTTGTTTGTTTGCTTGCTTTTACAGCCAGAGAAAGTGTTTAGCATTGATCTATATTTACTATAGTCATTGAGCAAACTTTAAGATAAAATATTATGAAATAAATTAAGTCCTTAGGAACTGCTGGCTTTTAGGTCATAGCTCTCAGCCTCAAATGTCTGTTTTGCTTCGCTTAAATTGGAAATTTGAGATTAAATTGAATTTAAAAATAATAATAATAATTTGGGTTAATGGATGGATGGTTCATTATGAAACATAAACCAGTCCTGACACGTAGGCATACTGTAGTTCCAACATCTGGAAAATCCATTTTTATCAATGAAACAAAACGTATCAAACTAAATTCCTCATTTGTCAGACTCATCATCTGAAGAACAATTCTGGCATACATAGAGTTGCCAGAGGTGCATTTTTCATTGGCCCATTCTTTGCATATGTGACAACAAACCCCAAAATGACTGGGACAAGTTGCCACAAACGACCATGTTGGCTAAAACTTGCTCTAGTTCAAAGTTAGCTTAAAACAGCAGTGACTGCATGACAAGATGCCTGAATCTCTCCTCTACAGTCCACATGATTTGCTGATATAATTTGTCTATATACGACGCCTGTTTCGAAATAAATGAAGGTGAAAAAATGTACTTTGGGTTGTGCAAAACAGATAACTGGCACTCATCTCAGCTCACAATGTGCTATTCTCTTCTTAGACAGTACACAACCCCTGACCATTTATACAAACAAAACTAGTATTCCACTTTTTCATTGCGCCCTCTGGTGGAGAAGAAAATTTCAATGTGACAACTTACCCGTGATACAACTAGCCCCAGTCGCCCCTACAAAGCGCTTGGAAGGTGCTGGATCTTCTTCATGTCTGCGGTTTAGTCTCGTTTCTCCTGGCAGCTCGATGCTGATTGGATTGCATTCCTCTTTCCGGACCCTCCACTCAGATGATGAGCACTCGGTCGAACTCTCAAGACGTGAGATGCACATGAACAATTTTACTCAAAGAAAAGGATAGAAGTAGAAATAACTGCACATGCATCTTTTTAAACCACATTTTGACATAAACTGTCATAACCACTGTGTAATACAATCAAGAAAAAGTACTTACTGTTTTTAGTGATGTGATTTAATCCAGCCTCATTTATAATAAATCTGCAGATTGGGATCTGGGCCACATACAGTATATAAATACAGTGCTTGACCCATACACTATACATGTATGTCAGATTGATCATTTCTGGAAGTCAGCCACTATGTTGTGGTGACCTGCTGGCTGAGATTAGGGCCGATTTGCCAACATGCAGTTTTTGGAGTGGCTTCCATGTTTAAATCAGAAAAATTATGATGAGTACCCTATTTTTTTTTTATTTTAAAAAAACAAACAAACAAACAAACAAACAAAAAACAGCAATAAAATAACTTCTGAGTTTAAATTATTTATTTTGCTGGTGTGCAATTATTTACAAAAACGAAACTGTACACACTTAGAAAACACAAAGAACAGCAGTATGATGACAATAGTGATAAATTGGCACACGCACCACAAAAAACAACATAGTTGTTATTAAACATTGCAACAAGCATAAAAGACTGCTAAATTAAAAACAAATTAAATCCCTTCACCAGCATTTAGAACGGGGGACCAGCCCTTATTTTGTCATTCGAGATTCTTATTGATCAGTAACAATAATAAGCCACATCCAACGAACCTTTGATTGAACAGGTAGTGTTGCACAAATTCCATTTTCAAGGCGACAAGGAAAACAAAAATCACCAGTGACACCTACTGGCCACTTTCAACAACGCTTGACTCCACACAACTCTTCATTGTCATCTTATTTGTTAAAAAAAAAAAAATAGGTGTCCGTTGTGTGTTGTGGTGGAAGCTATGTCAGTTTTTCTTTTCATCGCCAGGCAGGAAGTAGGGGTTCTCGTGGCCTTGCACCAGGTACGAGTAACGCGATGGGTTTTTACTTGTGAAGGTCTTCATTCCATCCGGGTTGAGATCATACGATCCGGACTGAAACGGCAGCGAGAGCAGTCAATGTGTTAGCTTCACACATGCACACAGCAGCAGAACACCACCACTACACGAACGACTAAGTAAGCTCACTAGCACCACCACCATTTCTTGAGATCCCGTCACCATATCTGAATTCCACACTAAGACCACCAGGAGGGATTAAACCTTACCTTTTTCCATCCTCTCTGCTTCGGAGAAAAGCCCTAAAGCGACACATCGGGAGTCAGGCAAAGCAGGGCGCATGGGCGGGAAACTAGAGTTACTTGCAGCACTAGCTACTACTACTACTACTGCTACTACTAGTGCTACCAAATAACATTGTTAGAGGACAGTTAAACATTAACTGCAGAAAAGAACGAAAGCCAAGTCGGAGGCTCAGAGGAAAACATCTTAATATCACGATACAAAATACTTTGCTATTAAGTATGATAACAGATGATTCAATTATACAATATTGTCACGATACTTAACCAAAATTACGGAGCGTATCACAAAACGATCATACTTTTCCAAAGTTGCAGGTAGTATCAAGATATTATGTTATCGAGATACTTTGTCAACAATATCGATATTTTTATGGAAATTGTGCAAGAGCACCGCAGTACTGTCACAGTCACATGTCTGGATATGCTGAAGATTCATGGGCTAAGTGGAGATCATTGTGTCTGACGCCTTTGGAGATTGAGCACGTGGAGGACGTATACCTGCTGGCTGTGCTGGTGGTTATGCTGATGCTGCTGGGGATTGGATCCCACTGGCTGTTTCGTACGCTACGAAAAATGTCTGATCGCCAGAAGAATGCAGAGGAAATGGCTGCGGCCACCCTGAGAGCCATCACTGGCGTGCAAGCCGGCCGAACTAAGGCCTGTGATGACACTCCTCTGGTGAAAAACGACCTTGCAGCACTCAACCTTGCCATGAACGGAATGAGGAGAGACATGGCCACAAGGTTGCTTAAACTGGAGAAAAAAGTCGCAATGAACCAAAATCGTGATGAAGACGGATCTGAGTGAAGGAGGTGTCGGACACATGGTTTTCACTATGCCCAGTTATCTAAAGCTGCTGGACTGTGATAATCCACATGGTATTAATCAACCAAGTGATCAACAAACTATTGGAACGAATCTTCTGTCAAGAACTACATGCGATCAAATCACTGGTGAAGATGAACTGATTGAACTCTCAATAATCCATTTGCCTGAATCAAAAGTCTCCGAATGTAATCAACTGGATAACTAACTTCATGGACTTGATGAACTGAGTGAAATTTTATCATCTCTGCTGATTCTTAACTACTACTGCTTGATTTTATGCGTCCTAGTATAGTATGGGGGCGGGAATTTATAAGCTTTATGCTTCTTCCTGCCAGCCCTTTTTCTTTGCGGTTATTATATGTCAAAATTGTATGATGAAATGTTTGATTGTCACAATGCTGTCCGAAAGGAAAAATGAACAAATAAATCAATCAAATCAAATCAACAGTATTGTCATGATACTTTATGAATGATACCAGTAGTATCACGATACGATATCATCATGATACTTTCCCAAAGTTAGTTAGATAGTATCACAATATTATATCGTACTGCTTTGCCAATATATATTTTGTACGTTACATACAATATGTTACTAATGCATCACAATACAATATTGTCATACCATTGTCATACTTTGCCAAAGTTATACATAATATCATGACACAATATTATGGTAATACTTTGTCAATAATACCAATAGTATGGCAATACAATACAATACAATGTTTTTCTAATGATACTGGTAGTGACAGCATTGTGAGCGTCAAAGGACCAAACTCAGAAAACAGGTGAGCCTTGACGTTCACAATGCGAGAATCAGGACAAGTTGATGTCAATTTCAGTTGACTGCTGAGAGTGCAGTATAGGAGGTTCCTGCGTGACGTTTTGTTTATGTTCGTGCGTTGCATCATGGGAGACTTATGTGGCAAGAAGCAATGTGTATTACATGGAGTTCAATGGTTTTTGTATATTCGGAGGAAGATTAAGAGAAACAGATGGTTGATTCTTGTTTTGCCATCAATTGTACTGCCTGTTGGGGGCCCGATAAAGTTTTTTTTTAATCACATTCTCACCAAAAGCCGCGAAAAGGGAAAAAAATAGCTTTGAGCCAGCCGGGAGCGTATAACTTCGCTCAAAATCTGCGTTCCGGCTGATGCTGACGGGTTTGCGAAGCTAACTTTATTGCCGGTAAGTACTTGTGACTATGCATCCATTTTCTTGACCGCTTAGTCCTTACAAGGGTCACGGTGGGTGCTGGAGCCTATGTCAGCTAGCTTTGGGCAGTAGGTGGGGTACACCCTGGACTGGTTGCCAGCCAATCGCAGGGCACACAGACGAACAACCATCCACACACACTCACAAGCACACCAAGGGACAATTCGGAGCGCCCAATTAACCTGCCATGCATGTCTCTGGAACATGGGAGGAGACTGGAGTACCCGGAGAAGACCCACGCGGGCACGGGGAGAACATGCAAACTCCACCCAGGAAGGCCGGAGCCTGGACTCGAACCCGAGTCCTTAGAACTGGGAGGCGGACATGCTAACCACTCGACCACCCATTGTAAAATAAACTGAGTACTATTTTCGAGGTCTTATTCAGGTGTTCCAAAGCATAATCGACAACCACCCTTACTTGTTCCTCGTCTTGAACTGGGATCCCTGGATCGCTAAACCTGAAGGCTGAAGAAGCCGTCCAGCGTTACGAATGGAGGAGCAAAATGCAACGAGTATCGGAATTGTGTTATAGATCCCTATAAATAAGACAATATATATATATATTAGGGGTGTTAAAAAAATCGATTCGGCGATATATCGCGATACTACATCGCACGATTCTCGAATCGATTCAATAATTGGCAGAATCGATTTTTTTTTTTTTTTTTTTTTTTTTTTTTTTTTTTTTTAGGATTCACACCTTGAGCATGGAAGAATGTTATATGAACGGAACATTAAGCCTTAATATTTTATTTTAATGCTGTTCAAACATGAAACAGATTCCAACCTCTATAAGTCTGAAATTTCAGATAAATAAATAATACATTTTCATATAAATCTTACACTCTACAAGCTTACTGATTAGTATTTTCCAAATTTGAATGAAAGAAATCGCAACAATCGACTTATAAATTCGTATCGGGATTAATCGGTATCGAATCGAATCGTGACCTGTGAATCGTGATACGAATCGAATCGTCAGGTACTAGGCAATTCACACCCCTAATATATATATATATATATATATATATATATATATATATATATATATATATATATATATATATATATATATATATATATATATATATATATATATTGTTCCTAGTTTTATACATGAGTGTCCACATATTGTTCATCTTCTTCGAATAAATATTGCATTTTGTATCTGTGTTTTAGATACCTGCCTGTGTACACAGTAGCTACAGTTGTAAGTCTTGTCCTGTCAGCTCCATTAAAGGTGCTAAAATGCTAGTATGCTACGTAACACGACTGTATGTTTCTCCAAGACTAGATTTGAAAAGAATTGTGTCAGCTCTGATAGTCACTTGTTTAAACTAGAGACCAGATGTCATTGAAATTCTCACATCACAGGACAAGTCTCACTGTACTAAAGCCACTGCATTTCCAAAAGTAAATAAAGAATAAGGTGTGCTGATTGTTGACTTAATTCCCCCATGAAACTAATGATTGTTGACTATTTCGGGGGGTTGGTTTTGGAGTGACATACTTCCACAAACTTAAATGTAATGCGATAGATCCTCCTTCCATTTGGCGACACAAAGAACACTTCAATGAAGAATAATTACCCAGCTTTGCACAGGGCTTTGTGTTAACTAAGAGTAATTTTTCCCAAAGCAGATGTGTGACCAGGAAACAGGTGAGTTGGAGCAAATTTTGCCATCATGCCACATCTCATATGGGCTTTAAATAGTTTCAGTTTTGTCGCCAATACATACATTAAGCTTCTCCGTAAACCTCCTCCGCCCTTCGGCCGTTAAAGTGCTTAAATAGCGACGACTTCGCCCGATAACTTTCTTTGTGTATGGTGTTTCTATACAGTCCGTCATGTTGTCTGCCATACAGCCATCTGCTAAAAAATGTCAACAAAGTATGCTCCTATGGGGTATATGCCACAGAAGAGGCGGGACTGTTTTTACACATCAGTTTGTTTCCGGTTCGGTTTGCGACGTGTGGGCTGCGTCAAAAATACTTGTGCTTCCGACTTTGTGCCCCTCAGTTGCGCGTTCGCAACCCGGACCGGAAACAAACTGATGTGCAAAATCACGTCCCGCCTCTTCCGTGGCATATAGGACAGAAAGGCAGCACCCTGAGATTGATTAAAGATGGTGTCAAAGGTAAGACTGAATCATTATATGCCTATAGTTAACTATGGAAGAGCTTAAAATACCGTAATACAGAACCTTTAATCAGAATATCATGTTTAGACTAGTGGTGGCACATAGAATATAATTATTTCAAAGAAAATCTTTGGATGGACTTCTCCTTTTAATGAGTAATTTATTATAATGATTTGTGAAGATATGGCTTTCTGGACATAATTACTCTTATTTATTTATTTTTTTCTAAAGAGGCCTTCTGCAAGTAAAGAACTCACCACGCCGTTTCCGTGATGCTGTTTGTCCATCATCTCCATGGCGGGTGCAGCGTCCCAGGTGGCGGCAGTGGTAGCGCGGGGAATAGGCGTGATGCCGACAGGCCACGGCTTGGTCAGCTCGCCCACCGGGTACGGACTGGCATCGCTGTGCTGCGTCTGGCTGCCAGAGCACCGCCGCCTGGCGTGGATGCAGATGGTTATTTACCGGGATCATTTATTATCATTATTATTTTTTTATTTAAAATGTTTTTTTTTATAATACTTTAAACTGACAATTAAATGTCCCTTCACATATAGCATGTGAAATCTTTAGTTAATATGAATAGGAGATTGATATATTGCTTAAGTGGGAAAAATTACGCATTTCTGGATTTAAAATTTTACCCATGATGTGTACTTTTGCTTTAATTGTTTGTACTGTAATTGTTTTTGTTTCATTTTATTCATTTTTCTCAGTTTTTATTTTCTGTATTGACAAAGCTTTACTATAGGAGAAAAGCAAATTGAAACAAATTTCATGTGTTTTATATATATATATATATATATATATATATATATATATATATATATATATATATATATATATATATATATATATATATATATATATATATATATATATAGGTGTGCTTGTGAGTGTGTGTGGTTGGTTGTTCGTCTCTGTGTGCCCTGCGATTGGCTGGCAACCGGTCCAGGGTGTCCCCTGCCTACTGCCCAGAGCCAGCTGAGATAGGGCCCTTCTGAGGAATAAGCGGTCAAGAAAATGGATGGATGGATGGATATATATATATATATATATATATATATATATATATATATATATTGCATTATTAGGGCCCTTGAAAGGTGCAAAGCAAAACAAAGCAAAAATAAAAATCATTATAAAAAAGTCATTATACTTATACTACATCATTCTACTTGCTATTATAATCACCTCCATATATTTATATACAAAGTAGAATTGAAAAACAATTGAAAGAAAAAAATCTGATAATCACAAATCAGTCCAAAAACTATTATTTGGATTTTTTTGTTAAATGAAATAATCTTACAACTAGGCATAAAAAAATGTATTTTTATCCATTGACAATTTTTATCTTTTTCAAACATCAAACCTAAATTAAATTAAATAACGTGTTGCAACATGATGGACAAAATATTGACATACTTTGTAAATTAAGATGCCTTAGACAATATTAAGCAATTTGTTCAATGTCTTCTCACTTCTGTATTTAGTTTGTGTGTAGTGGACTAGAATGCCCCCTGGTTGTGAGTAACTGCACTGCATTTTTGAGAGTGTCACTGTCTCAATACACTGAATGCCATTCCAATGAACTCACCAGCAGCAGTAAGAGAGCAAAGCCAAGATTAAGATAAGTAGAACTCCACCAAGAACGCAGGAGACGACCACCACTGCCAGCAGAGATGCTGCCAACACACAATTTTGTTGTCACTCTTTACTCTGTGCTCACAACAATCCAACAAATAATATCGTCACCCACAGTCTGTGCAGTTGAAGCCTGCGTATCCAAAGGCACATCTGGAAGTGAGAAGCAAAAATACATTTATTTCACAAGAAGGTTCCAGGATCTTCATAGAGTGTATTACATGTGTACAAGTAAAAATGTAAAAAATTATTGTCTCATTATTTTTTGGCAAGATTAAAACTCATTGATTTATCAAAAAGTAGTTGGAAGTGTGGTTGGTAAAGTTAAAATTACAGCAACGAAACCACCAATTTTGCAGCATGGATTGTGCTTTTTGTAACCTGCTCGATGTTCAGTATGGCTGGGAGGGTAAGCAGTGCACTTCAGTGATAATGTGCTTAGAGCCACAGGGGCTGGGGGAAAAAAACTAGAAAAAGAAGGCCCTGACTAATACATTTGAGTGGAGAAAATCAACTGGTGAGCAACTGGTGTCGTATTTGTGTGAGGTTACTCACGACTGGCAGCTGTCGCCGACCACTTTTTGCCCGCTTGGACAAGCTGCGGACGCACACACAAACATATTCATAAAAAACATATTTGACACATGGGAAGTGGTGGTGTCGTCGGTGTTTGGACCAGCTTCTGTCAATAGTATTAGAGCATTCTTGGTTGGACTGAATGATTAAAGCTCCCCTTTGTAAATTCCTGGTTGATATTTTTATGAAGTGGACTGAAGTGATGCTGAAGATTTCAAGCCTTGAAATGCTCTAATGATGCCAAACGTACGGTATAAGGCAGAATGGCCTACATTTAAAAAAAAAATTTAAAAAATGTGTTCAACCGTCTTCTCTTATATCTTCATATTATTTTGGTGCATTTTATCCTTCCCATTTTGAGAATGAATTTGGTAGACCAACACGAGTTGAGCCGCTGCTCCTCTGCGTTGAGAGGAGCCAGCTGAGGTAGCTTGGGCATCTGGTTTGGATGCCTCCTGGACACCTCCCTGGAGAGGTGTTTCGGGCATGTCCCACCGGCGGGAGGCCCCCGGGGACGACCCAGGACACGCTGGAGAGACTATAGGGTAGATTCACTAAGAATGCGCTGCGTCCGCTAAAAGCGTGAAATATTGCTCCACAACTGCACCCGCAGTCTGCTCCCAGTTAACCACCTATTCACTAACGATATTGCTATAATCATATACCGGTGCAAACACGCCCACAAATTGTGACAGCTGTGAGAAAATTTGCACCTGATTTACCACACATGGCAATGGATTTGCGCCAACAACATGGTAGTATAGTAACAGTTGCGAGAAAGATGACATGATCAGAAAGTGAAGTTGGACCGAGAGGTGCAGAAGCGTTTTCCTCATTGAGCACCATTAAGCTGTACAGAGCAGAGAGGATGACGACGACGTAATTCATTCATAAAGTACAAATTATTGGTGTGATCATTTCTTCATTTTCAGAGGTTGACGTGGGCATACAGTATGCAATCTGGCACGTAAAAATGATCGGAAATTTGACTCTATTTAGAGTGGGACCAAATAGACCCAGTTTTAGAGTAATATTTACACTTAGAAGAGAGTAATATAGAGAATTGGGAAAAAAAAATCCCTAAAGGGTTGAGGAACGAACTCATGAGCTTTAGCTTGGGAGACTGCCACATTACCACCTGAGGTATGCCACTCCTGAGCCACTCCACTGTTTGCTTATATCCAAGAGGAGACTGAAAACATCGTACGAGTTACGAAGATTCCAACTGACACAAGCAATATACTAGCACAGAGCAGGGGCTACGTGGCTCGGAGAGTAGATCATTTGTCTCCTAAGCTGACGGGTGTGAGTTCCTCAACTCTTAAGTGACTTTTTTTTTCTCCAATCCTTTATTGTCTTCGAAGTGTTACTCTAAAATTGAGTCTATTTGGTCCCACTAAATAGGGTCAAATTTACTCTACACAATTTACTGTGTGCCGTTAACCTGTAAATAAGTCTGCCAAAATAGCAGTAAATTGCTCTGCCACCCCCCCTCCCCCTGATAAATACCTTCCAATGTCATGGTGCCTCTTGAAGAGATTTTTTTTAATTCAAGGTGACTTGCGTTTGTGGCAGTCATTGACTGGAATTGATGATTGATGGAAATGCTTGATAATGTTGTTGTTCATTGGTCCAGTTGTTGTTAATGTACTGTTGTTGTTCAGAGTGGTTGATGTCATCATGGAGGTCTTCTTGTTGGACTTGTCAATGATGTAGTGTACGTGGTGATAAGTCGATTTGTTGTTCAAGTTTTGCCGTTGATTGTCAGAGCTGTTGTAGTCAATAGTGTTGTATTGTAGTTGGTTAAATTGGTTGCTGTCTAACTTGTCAATAATGTGTCATTCATGGGCAGACCAATTATTGTGATTAACGTTGTGTCATTGTTGGTTAAATTGTCTGTTCTCAACAAATCTGTTGTTATCATTAATGTGTCACTAGGCGGGTTTACATGGAGCCATGTATTCCAATTAGAATGAATCCGAACGGCCAAACGGAATGAAAATGCTCCAAATAAAGACGTTAATCGGAATGAAAAGGTTGACTGAATGGAATTTTGTTCGGAATCACAGGGGTGGTATATTCCTTACATCAATCCAAACGAGCGTCATGTAAACACTTCAATAGGAAAGCCGAGGCCGCATGTGGTATGCACATGCTTTGTCTTGACATAATTGCATCAAAACATAAATGTATCATGACATGGTAACGCGGGACTGATCTGATTAAAGGAGGGGAGCATGTAAACGGCAGATCGGAATGGATCACATCACATGTAAACAAGTGACTACAGATCTTCATTTGGAATGATTTCAATTGGAATGACCAAAAAGTCTCCATGTAAACTCGGCTACTGTTGTCAAAATTAATGTATTTACCCTTGCAGCTGGTGTTGGAGTACACAGTGGAGATGTAGCCAGCTTTGCAGGAGCAACCCACGTGACCGTTTGCGCTGGTGCACATGGTGGTGGTACCATCACAAGGAAGTGGAATCTGATCGCACAACTTAGTGCCTGTGAGAAAAACAAAATGTGAGAAAGTGGGGTCATCAGTTTCGCCGTCACAGGGTGGTTAGCTCACCACTAAATGTCGCGTTGACCAGCAAGCCCTGGGAACTGTTTCTGATGGCATCCTTAATGACCTGGTCAACTGCCTCCTGTGACGCCGGTGTGCTGTTGAAAATGTTGTTGATGGTGGCAATGACGCTTCCTGGGCTGCGGGAAACGCAAAGAGTGAAAACATTCTAACACCAGGTGGGACCTTTTTCAGGGAAAATAACTCACGCGAGTTGCACCACGTCGGAGCGGATGTATCCCTGTTGACCTGCGAAGGCACCACTGAGCTATGAAAGAGAATGGAAATAACTGTTTAATACACAAAGAAAAACACCAAATGTTCCCAATTTTGTGTGACATGCCAGCTGACCGAATTAGAGATATTCGCCGCTGTGTCCTGGAATGCTTTGGAGGACCTGTTCAACATTTCCTCGGTAAATGTCAAGGAGGTGAGGTGGAGCTGCCCAGTAAACACTTGAGCTAAAGAAGAAGACAAAATAAGTGAACCTCTGGCTTTTTACCAATATCTTTAAGTCTTGCTTACCACGGATGCAACGGTCGCCCACCAAGAAGCTTCCAGACAGGCATTGGCAGGTTGCATTCAGGCAAACACTTTCAAGGGGACACTGTTCCATGGGACAAACTATGACAGATGAAAGATGATGTATTCAAGAACCTCTTATCTGATAATCTGAAATCTAAATGGTACAAACCTATAATTGGACCCGTGGTGGGGCCAGGTGGGGTTTGTGTGGTTTTGTTGGCTGAGGTTGGGGTGAGGCTCTCTGTTGGTTCATGAGTGGTTTCTACAGTGTTAAACAACATGCAATAGTCAATCCAAAGACAATTCACACAAATGCATTTGTTGTTGGAGTACCTCCTGATGTGGCAGTCGAAGGGGCCACACTGGTTGCAGTAATAATGGCGGACATCTCTGCAGGGCTGGTAGGGATTGCTGTAGTTGTATCATCGTCGGACTGAGTGGCAGCTGTCATCCAAGTCGTATCAATGGTGGGTTTGGTGTTGGTCAATGCAGCAGTTGCCGTCAAAGTTGTGTCATTGATGGTCAGAGCTGGTGTTGGGCTGATAGTTGTCGAGCTGGTAGTTATTCTAGTTGTTGTCATTAATGTTGTATCAGTGTCGGTTAGACCAGTTGGTGTCATCAAGGTGGTTTTGTCGGTTGGACCATTTGTTGTCACTGTTGTTGTGTCAGTGTTGGTTGGACCAGCTGTTGTCATAAATGTTGTGTTGTTGGTTGGATCAATTGTTGTCAGTAACGTTGTGCCTTTGTTTGTCAGGCTGATTGTTGTCATGTAGGTAGTGTCCGTGTTGGTCAGGCTGGCTGTTGTCGTCACTGAGGTTGGGTTTGTCTTGGTCGGACCGGTTGTCATCAGTAATGTTGTGTCATTGTGGGCCAGATTGGTTGTTGTCAATAACGTTGTGTTGTTGCTGGTCAAACTGCTTGTCATTGAGGTAACGGTGTCAGTTGGACTGATTGTTGTCAATGGTGTTGTGTCGTTGTTTAGGCTGACAGTGGTTATGGATGTTGTGTCACTGTTGATCGAACTGGTTGTTGCAATCAAAGTTGTGCCATTATTGGTCAGCCCCGTTGTTGTCATTATGGTTGTCTTGTTGTTGTTTGGACCTGTTGTTGTCATTAATGCATCTATTGTGGCCATTGAGATTGTGACATTGTTTTCTGGACCAGTTGTTGTCAACATGTCGTTGTTGGTCTGACTAGTTGATGTAATTGACGTTATGTAATTATTGGTCTGACTGGTTGCTGCCATCGATGTTCTATAGTTGCTGGTTTGACCAGTTATTGTTGTTGACATCATGTCATTGTTGGTTGGACCAATTGTTGTCACCGAGGTTGCTTCCTTGTTGACTGGGCCGGTTGTCGTCATCCAAGTTGAGCCGTTGTAGCTCGTAGTAGTGAGTGTGACTTGTGTGACTGTAGTTGTGGTGGGATTGTGATCTGTTGGGTCTGGCGGACGTGCTGTCACCGTGTTGCCGGTTCGTCCTGTCGATGTTGGGAGGCCACTTGTGATTGAGTCGGTGTTGGCAGTGTAGGGGTTTTTGACAGACAACGTTTCATCTCTCACGGTTGTCGTGAATGTATTGGCTGCGTATTGCGTAGATGTCGTGTGGTTGCTAATTGGACCCAGCATTTCTGATCTTGTTGTGTTTGCACCATCCCCGGATATTCCCTCGGTTGTGGCCGTAACGATATCAAAGTCTACAGCCATCACTACAGTCAAAAAAAGTTGAAAAAGTGGGTTAATAATTTACAGTGCAATTATACATAAGTACATACATACACATGTATGCACACGCGTACATACATACATACATACATACATACATACATACATACATATTAGGGGTGTGCCAAAAAATCAATTCATAAAAGAATCGAGATTCTCATGTATTAATCGAATCGATATTATTATCCAAAAATCGATTTTATTTCAATTAGAAATGAAGAAGAAGGGGAAAAGGCAGTTGTAGCCCACATGCTGTTTTCGTGGAAAAAGGCACTTACAATACAAAATTAATAAATGTTTAAACAACAAAAAAAGACACTTTAATGTCTCTATTTGTCATTTTGTCTTGCAAAGCAGACTGGAGTAGATCATGACAATGTTGTGCATATCTGTAAATTGACGCAGAAATCATTTGTCAATTAAATCATTTTGAATCGGAAATCGTTTGAATCGAGAATCTATTCTGAATTGAATCGCAGACCCAAAAATCGTAATCGAATCGAATCGTGAGACAGTCAGAGATTCCCAGCCCTAATTTTTACTTAAATTGCCTTAATATAGTTAGATAGTATCGATACGGTATCATAACAGAAAATTGTACACTACATTGCAGTTTAAAAAATGTCTCACCCAAAACTGCCATAATTGTTATTTAACGTATGTTTATTGATACGGTCTGTGTCATAACTACTAATACTCCAACTACTTACAGCTGCATGAATTCCGCTCACTCTATAAGTAATCACTTCAATCTGAACATGCTTTTGACTGATTTTTTTTTTTTTAAACATTCTTTTGCTCTAGTTGAAACTAATCTCTTCAGGAATGCATTGACATGAGGGAAAAATATGTCATTCCTAACACTGTAGCCCATTTTTATCTCCCTTCTGTTGTCTGAGATTCCTAAAAGAAAAAAACAAACAAACATGACTCAGGGGACATTAGAGGCAGAAATAACTTTTACAAAATTATCAGCATCACGATGACCCTGTGAAGACATCCAGATTGACATTTTAAAGTGGGAGGAAGCTTGAAGAAAGGGGATGCAAATCATTTGATAAAAGGAGTGTCACTCCCTCCTGGGGGGGAGATCTGCTTGTTATCCGACGTCTGTTTCCAGTTACATTGCGTTTACAGGGGGATGAATCGGAAGTCGCCAGGCACCCTGATGAGTGCTCCAAGAGGCCGGAGGTCTTAAAGCCTGTTTACAGCTGTTCCTCAGCTACATACGATTATTCAGCATTCCGAGTTACTGCTGACCATTGGGAAAATTATAGTGATCATTGTGACGATCATGATCAAATCAACATACACATCGTTCGTGACACAGTATCCAGACAGGTTTTCTTTTTAAAACCAAAAACTAACTCATACAAGTATAAGTGCAGGCTCTAGATTAAACTAGGCCGCTTTGTGCATAGTCATTTAAAAGTGACAAAAACCAGTGGGCATACTTAAACCATACACACATTATTAGGCGAGGTTGAAGGGATGTTTTCTTTTGTTTGATTGTTTTGTGTGCACAGCCCAAAACACATACAGATAAATACGGACACTGGTGACAGCAATGCTATGCCATCCATACAGTTAGTGGAAGCCATCAAAAATCAACAGGCAGAACATTGTCCTGACACGCATTATCCACAGAGGTTGGAGAGATTTTTTTTGTTTTTGTTTCCAAAACTCAACAGTAAACCACGTTACACCACTAACTGAAATACCAGGAACTGAGTTGGCTTTTGTTCTTGAAGTTCCTATGACACATTGGATCTACCTTTATTTGGGGAAACTTGTAAGTTACTAAATTACACGTGTTTGGGAGTGACCCTATATATTTTTTTATTTTGTTTTTATGTTTTACAATTATGACAAGAGAAAATGGCTGTTGTCAAGAGATTTTAGTTTTAACTAAAAAAAAAAAAAAAAGAAGAAGCATATACAGTCAGAGATGGGATTTGAACACACAACCTCCTGATTACTGGACAAACACCTTTACCACTCGACCACCACAACTCCAATAAAATCAGTGACATTATTTTTATTATTTTAAACTTCCTCACGCTTTTTTTTTATTTTATTTTTTTTAAGTTTGCTGTATATGTTTTAACATTTTCAATGTATGTTTAGTAAATTTTGTAACCTACTTTTGTTTTCTTTTCTTTACTCTGAACGTTAACTACTGTGTTTGCTGATGCTGTGTTGTCTTTCCTTGTGTAAAGCACCTTGAGTTGCCCTGTGTTTGAAATGTGCTACACAAATAAACTTACCTTTCCTTGAATATCGAACGGATAATATAGAAACCAAATTTAATAATGACACATTTACTTAGGATTAGTATTTTAATTTTATAAATTAAAAAAAAAAGAAAGAAAAAGACCTGCTTGGCATTGCACCCATGACCTCGTGGTTTATGCCACAGCACCTGTACCCATTGGACTACGGAAGAAGTATGTGAAGACTTGCTCCAATGTTGTAGTAATCAGGTGATGGGGCTTGCTATCAGAATTGATGGATGCATTTAGGATTAGTATATGATTTTTTTATGTAAAACAATTGAACAATGTCAATATGTCAATGTCTGAAATGAAAGTTGGGGGTGGGAGAAAAGCATTTCATTCATTCATTTAAAAAAAAAAGTCCATTGCTTTAACCACTCAACTATCGTGGACATGGAGGTGGCTGTGTATTATGACTATACTGAAAAGGGGGGAGAAAAAAAAAAAAAAAAAAGTTGCCCCATTTGGGATTTGAACCAGCGCACCATTCATATGGCTGTTTTTGCAATGCACGTGGCTTGCGCGCTTAACCCCATGAGCTAACCTGAATGTGTGAGCATCACAGCGAATTGCCGTATTTGTGATTTAAAGTGTCATCTGATGCTGAAAGCCATTAGCGCTGATTTGGGACATGTTTAATTAATCATGTCAGTATAACACATTTCCTGGTATGATAGTCAGTTGGTATACTTAATATCCCCTTTACATAATTGTCACGACACATGTGCAATGTACAGTCGGCGGGGGGCGTTGAACATGCGACCTCCTGCTTACTGTACATGCACTCTCCCAACTGCGCCACTGAGCAGTATCAGAAAGCCGGTCATAATGGTCTGTTGTATGTATGGGAGTGGGCGTGGAACGTGGGACGAGAAAAAAAATCAGTTTCAGTCCCATTGAAAATGAATGGGGAAAAGGTCATATTTAACATTAAATTATGCGAGTACTGTAAGTAATATGGAGTCAGAAGATATATACCCCGAAAGGCGTGAATTTTCTCAGCAAGTATGTGTAAATCGGAAGTATTATGTGGGAGTAGTTTTACGGCAAAAAAGTGAGGAGAATAAAATGCTATAATAAGTAAGATGAAAGAATCTCAATAACATATGGCATCCCACAATATAGTACCAGGACAGCACAGCAGTACCTTGATTTATGAGTGCACCATGAGTTAGCAGAGTTTCATAGTAATTTATTTGTTTGCTTTGCTTGCTTGTTGACTTGTGAACCAAAATTTGAGGTTTGAGCGAGTTAAAGTACCAGTGTACTTAACGGGTAAGGGACCGTCTGCCAGGAAGTAGCATGACAACATTGGCCGCCGCATCACACGATGATGCTTTTGTCTAGGTTATGATTTAAAGGTGGCGGGCGCGCTAATCTGGGATTGGATGACCAGTGACGGAGATTAAGGCAAAACCTCTTAAACCACATCCAGCCGTGTTTGCATTCATTTACACATTAGCCCGGTCGTGCTCTCGCAAGTCTATGTTGTCTCAGTCGGTATATATGAAAGGGGCTAAGCTTATTACATTTCACACAGAGACTTCTTTCTACATTCTTTCCATTCAAGGAGTTATCGCATTTTATCCTTTATTTTGCACATAGTCCTTTCATGTGTCAGTGTTTGACTGGTCAAGCAGTGAGTGAGGTCGTTATGGTAACAACAGGTCTCACGGACATATCACATAAGTCAACATTTGTGTGTTTGCTCATGTGTACAGAGGTGTGTGTATGTGCGTTATCAGCACTTTCATCTCAATATAATGGTCATAGTGGAACACTGAGTGTGTGCTGGCTGCAATAAAAAGGCAGCGCAGCAGGAGGAAGAAGTGGAATAAAACAGTCACTTGCTTTAACAAGTTCTATTACGTTATAAATTTAGAAACCTCGATCCAAAATGTTTAACTTTGCACCCTAAATAAGTTTATGCCTATGCTGTTATACATCAACTTCATTTTCACTGAACCAATATCAACAAGCCAACTTTATTGATTTATTAATAATTACACTGTTTTTAGTTATTGCTATATTGAGTTTTCCAGTATGTGCTGTATATTTATAGCTATTAGCCTACATATATTCTATTTATTATTTATTTTATTTTATTTAACCTTTATTTAACCAGGATCGGCCCATTGAGATTAAAAATCTCTTTTTCAAGGGAGTCCTTGGCCAAGAGGCAGCAAAACAGTTTACATTACAGTTACAAATAAAAGTTTCACTTACAATCACATACAAATTATAAAAAAGTTACAAATCAATGAGGCCGTCTCAAGTGCTCTTAATCTGGATCTAAAATCGTTCAATGAAACAAGTTCCGTTAGTTTCCAGTCCTTTTGCAACTTGTTCCATGTCGAAGGGGCAGAGAAAACAAAAGCCTTTTTTCCCCAGCTCAGTGCGGGCAAATGGAACAACAAAAGATCATTAGAACGCAGACCATAAGAATCAACACCTTTCAATGTGACTAGATTACAAATATAAGAGGGCAGCAATCCAAGCATGGCCTTGTAAATAAATGTGTACCCATGAGTCAACCTCCTGGTGGACAAAGAAGGCCATCCCACTCGAGAATACAGTTCAGTGATGGGTCAAGGCTCTACAATTTGTAACAAAACTCATAGCAGCATGATATACAGAGTCAATCTTACTCAGACACTGACCTGAAACGTTCATATACAACATATCTCCATAATCAAAAACAGATTTAAAAAAAAAAAAAAGTTGCAGTGACATGCGCTTTTTGACCTCAAAAGAAAAACAACATTTATTCCGAAATAAAAAGCCCAATTCAAATTTCTTCACCAGGTTCTCAACATGGGGTTTAAAAGTCAAAGGGGCCTATTCACTAAAGGTTTGCGTCGCCTTTGCACCGCGCTAACCGGCATAAATGGCGCAATCTGGGAGCACCCAATTCACTAAACACGCTCAGATGGGGAAATCCGTCATTAAGTGCGCGGCCAAACAGAATGCGTCACGGTGCGCCGGTGTTATTTGCGCGTATGTAAATTAGGTAATTTGCATACATTTGACGCAAAATATGCCCACCCCAATGCAAATGAAACTCATTGATATGCAGGGTCTAATTCACTAACGCCAGCGCAAATAGCAACACCGCGTTTGCGTGACGCAAATAACGTTTTTGGAAAGCATGTATTAACCTGACGCACCTCGATCTCCGGCAGTGCATGCCATTTGTCGCACAACATGCGTGGCTGATCACGCAGAGAGAGAGAGAGAGAGAGAGAGAGAGAGAGAGAGAGAGAGAGAGAGAGAGAGGGGAATATTTCCGTGTTAGGACACATAACGTAACCCGGGCTGATCGGCAATGGCGGGGAGGCATTTTCCGATCATTTTTACGTGCCAGATGCATACTGTACGCCCACGCCAACCTCTGAAAATATATATTTTTTTAAAAACGATTGCACCAACAATTTGTACTTTATGAATGAATGACGTCATTGCCGTTCTCTCTGCTCTGTACAGCTTAATGGCGCTACAACCGCTTACTCTCGGGCCAACCTAGTTTTCTGATGTCATCTTTCTCGCAACTGTTACTATAACAACCATGTTCTTGGCGCAAATCCATTGCCATGTGTGGTAAATCAGGTGCAAATTTGCTCCAAGCTGTCAGTTTTGTGGGCGTGTTTGCGCCGGTATATGATTCGAGCAATATCCTTAGTGAATAGGTGGGTAACTAGGCGCAGACTGCGGGTGCACTTGTGGTGCAATATTTCGTCCTATAGACCCTTCCAGCTGACGTCACTTTACTATACTTAGCGACTACTTAAAAGAAAACGGGGGGGGGGGGGGGGGGGGGGTGTTGTCACATATTTGATTCTCAAAACCATGTCAACTTGTATTGGTTTCAAACATGTCGAAGTGCACCAAGAGTAAGCGGTTTTAAGAAAATGGATGGATAGATTGAGAAGGTAACTTGTCCTCAATCCCTCTGCTTTTAGGACTCACCGCACCACCTCTATTTAAAGGTGTACCCATCCCCTGAAGTGACCCCATAAAAGCCTCCTGACGCCATTTTATTGAGTCCTGCTGAGTCACATGACAGGTTGAAAATGTGCACATACCACAAACGGCATTGACATGAGTATACTGTACTGTACATTGGATCCCTGTAAGTAATCGCAGTTTGGCATTCACAAATCCACCTGTTCATAGATTTCTCGTTATTAGCGGAAAAAGTTTGTGTATGCGTGTGTGTTTTTTTTTTTTTTTTTTTGTTTTTTTTTTTTGTCTAAATTGTTGACACGAAATACCTTGTTCTTCTGCTGCTACGTCTTTGGCCACTGCTAGTACAGCGAATTAGCAGCAGAAGAACAAGCTCAAGGAAAACACATTACAGCTATATTGTGACGAAAGCAGTTGTACATTTCAAGGCATAGGCAGATAAATGTTTAGTAGTCTGTTACAGCTCCCGTTTTTTTGGGCTCTCTGCCTGAAAGAGGCTTGTGACAAAGGTTCGGTCATGACAGGAACTGGAAGGGACAGTGCCTCCAGCAGGATGAGCACGCTACAGTAGTGTCATTGTTTGTATGAAACATGCGTTTTATGTTGAAGTGATCTCAATGTGGGTAAAAGCCGGACCTTTCTGATCCGCGTTCTCCCGAGTGTGTGTTTGTAGACCACCTTTGACCCGGTCATCCCTTTTGTGTCTGCAGAGATTATCTGCAGTAGGATAAACCCACACAGACAACACACTCTTAATTACTGCACGTTGGCTGCCCTCTACTCCATGTTCTTAAACTCATTCACTGCCAGTCATTTTAGAAAATTTTTAAATTTTCAATACTCACGTGATATTACAGTCAATAATTATATATGAACCAAATCTACCAAATGACAGAATAGACTCCCTACTTTTTGTCCCGTCCCGTTCTTTTATAATTGACAGGAGAAAAAAGTAGGTTTGCCAAAATACAGCCATTTCTCTCATGGACTCTGAAACTGTGTTTATTTCGTATAAAATGGGGCAATGATGTCATCTACCGGTGGTTGGGCATCAGTAAAGTTGTTTCCAAGTTTGATATTTACAGTGGAGCATAATCAGATTCGCCCCCATTTAGCACCGCTCTAAAAAATACAATTGACAAGTATACTTGTCAAAGGCACAACACCTACAAACTTGTACATACCTCACAAAAAAGCACTGTTTAATTATTTGTATTCTTTTGTGCATTCCATGAATGTGTAATTTCGATTAATTACTATAATAATAATAATAATAATAATAATAATAATAATAAGAAGAAGAAGAAGAAGAAGAAGAAGAAGAAGAAGAAGAAGAAGAAGAAGAATATTCCAATAATATAAACATCCCTTTGAATAATTTCCCCTAAAAATTATGTCCAGTATAAAGTCCTTTATGCATTTGTGGATTTCACAAAAATGTTGTCATGTTCCGTGGCCTGTGTGTTTTCCTTTTTTTTCCTCATTCAGTTAACAGGGGCTGATTAATAGGCGGGGCTTCTGGACTCACACCCGTGGGTCATCATGATCAGCAGGCTATTTAAGCTCACTGCTCCTGAAGGCCTGCATCGGGTTATTGTTAGCCAATTGCTCACTGCCACAGCCAGACTCTATTTCTTCGCGCCATACATTCCGAGTATCTTTTTGAGCCTTTCTGTTTTTTGTGAGTACTTTTTGTCGCCGTTCTGCTTTTGTTTGCGTTTTTTGTTACTATAGATTTTCTGTAGCCCCTCAGTTGGAGGCCTTGCCCATTTAGGCGTTTTTGGTTCCTAGCTAGTCTCACGTGTTACGTGCTCTTTTGTTTATACATTATTCCATTTGTGCTATTTCACCTTTTGGTGCTCTTTTCTTTGTGTAAATAAACTGGTCAAACACCTATTGTGCCTCGTCTGCCTATTGGGGGTCCTTTGTTCATTTGTTCGCTCGTGACAAATGTAAGATAATAATGGATTGAATAAATCAAGTAATTTGTATATGTACAGTACCTTAATATTTTTCTGTGCATTAGTTGAACATTTCTCTATAATAGCTACTGTTGGTTGGAAGTGCAGCAGGTTCCTGAAATTTAACTTCTACATATAACTTATAAAGGGACAATGCTTGAACATGCATATAGTCAAAGTTAATTTTCATTTTCAGTCTCTGGGCAAACATAAGCCATCCACATAATATGTAGAATGGCAACAAACTTGTTTTTAAGGTTAAGCAAAGCCTCTTCTGCTACTTGTACCAATGGGTCTGTCCACAGAATCTATTAATATTTTTTTCATCCTGTATACTGAGCAGTCATTTTCTGTGTAGTTAGCAAGAAAACAGTTTAAACAAATGTGGGCGTGTAATTGCATAGCTCATTTTTGTGACATTATGTAGACTATTAGGAAATAGTTTTTACCTTGTCCAAAAAAGAGAAAAAACTGAGGCACTCAAAGGGTTTGCACGTGAAAGGCCTTTATTACAATATGGCCAGTTGATTAAAAATTGCCTACGCGTTTCAGCCTTCGTCAGGGCAAGCTGAAAGAGACTGTCACATATCTGCTTATATAGGGGTTTGTCACATGATCATAATGGGAAGGGCACACAGTCAGCTGGTACAAATTAGCTAATCAGCAAGCAACAATAAGCAATACTTTTAAAAGATACTGATTAAAAACAACACATTACACAAGATATTATTTACAAGATATTATTTACAATGTCTTTTTCAAAAGAGATTTTTAGAGAAAAGGAAGTGAAATTAAGTTCGCCATTCAGACCAGGATACTCAGTAGCTCTTAAAGTGTAGATCAAAAAAGATTCTCTCTGCAGGAGTCTTTTCAGTCTAGCACCTCCTCTTATGGACTCAGGAAAATGTTCTATACCATAGGCTTTTAAAGTTGAATTACAATGATTAGAATATTTATAATGTTATGCCATAGGATATAGACCATTGCCAGTTCTTATGGCTTGTTTATATTCAGCAAGTCTGGATTTAAATTTGCGTTTAGTTGTACCAATGTAGACACGGCCACAAGGGCATTCAAATTTATAAACAACATATGTAGTGTTACAATTAATAAATGAGTTAATGTTGTATTTTTTTATTATTTACTATACTAGTAACACATTGGTAGTCTTTATGGGATTACAATATCCACAGTTGCTGCATCTAAAATTTCCAGTTGTTGTACTGAGCCAAGTCTTTTTTTGCAAAGGGGGGAGATAGTTCGAGAAGCCTTAAATTTTAAAAAGAAGGGATGACTTTTCAAAAGAAGTGACAATGGGGTATATGCCACGGAAGAGACGGTACGAGATTTTGCACATCAGTTTATTTCCGGTCCGGGTTGCGAATGCGCAACCGAGGGGCACAAAGTCGGAAGCACAAGTATTTTGACGCAGCCCACACGTCGCAAACCGAGCCAGAACCAAACTGATGTGCGAAAACAGTCCCGCCTTTTCCATGGCATATACCCCATTCCCAGTCAAGTTTAAACTCAACTCAACTCAACTGAAGTTTATTTATATAGCGCTTTAAAACAGCCTCAGCTGTCACAAAGCGCTTTACAGAAAACACAAAAAAAAAAAACATAACATAACATAAAACATTAACTAGGGCTGCACGATATTTATTGGACAGATACAATATCGGCCGATATGGGAAAATATGACCCGATATGTATATTTTAGCCGATACAAAGGTCCGATATATCTATTAAAGTCTGTACACTGTTTGCAACGTGAGGACCCAACAATACACCAAGTCGCGCTGCTTACGTCTTGTATAGACCATGTCGCTCTGATTACATCATCTATCACGCCTCTCGCTCTTGTAGACAGGAATCGCAAAAAATAAAATAAAAACGGCTTAACCGAAGCTTGGTCCGCCCCACACTACTGTCTAGACTAGCCTGTAGCAATCAACATGACCTCCTCACCGGTGTGGTGGTTTTTCTCCATGGCAGAAGATCAAAACATTTTCAGCAAGTATTCGAAGAGGGGGAAAGAAGGCTTTTGCTCACCTGAAAATCCATCATCATGGCGGATCCGTTTTGAACGAAACGAACTTGAAGGAGGCACAGAGGCAGCAGCTAATGTTGCTAGGCTAACGGCGCTAAGCTAACAAGCCAGCAGCAACAAATCTAAAGGCGGAATGACAATTACCATCCAGACGACTTTTGGCAAGCACAGAGGAGAGAAAGCGGAGCAGAGGAGAGAAAACGGAGCAGAGACGTTTTGAACGAACTTGAATGAGGCACAGCTGTAGCAGCTAATGTTGCTAGGCTAACGGCGCTAATTTGAAGAAGCCAGCAAGGCAGCAACAACAAACCTAAAGCCATTAACGCCAAATTTATGGCTTTCATAGCGCGAGACAAGCAGCCGTTTTTTTTTTGTTTGTTTTTTTGTAGCTGACCCGTTTTTTTTACAATAGCACATTTGGAGCTACGTTGCATCCTCCGAAGTGGCCACAGCTTGATTGACAACAATGGAATGACACTACACGTAAAGGCCTCAGTATGCTTCTGCGAGAGGCTCGCGTGGAGGCGTCACGGCGTAGCTCCGCTCGTGCGTTTGCCTTCCGACTTGTGCGCAATACACACCTGTGTCTGCTGGAGTTTCACACCAAGTCCCGCTGTCGCGATGGCTGGGATGCCACAGAGTGGCGATTCCTCTGCATTTTATGACGGATTCAGGAAGTTCAATTTAATTCAGAAACACGAAACAAAGCCGGGGGGAGATTAAGTTCATCACCGTGGCAATTAATTATTGCCAATTTGCACCGGTGTCGGCCGTAAACTCGCCAAAACACAACAGCCATGCGCTGAGCGAACACAGTTTTTATTTTATTTTTTTAAGTTATTGTTGTTTTCCGCCTCTCGTCCCAGGCACATATCCACATGCATAGCCGTGGTCTCCGAGCAGGAAGTCGATTTGCGCCGCCAGTTGCCTTCACGGAAACTATCTGGGCGGGGGGCGGGGAGAGAGAGAGAAAAAAAAGAAAAAACGCCATCGAAGGGACCAATCAGAAGCGAGCTACGCCCCGCCATCTACGGCGTTCAAGGATTGGCAACGTGTGCACTGCAGCCGGCCACGAGCGACGCAGCACTTAAAATTCATGGCTCGCGTCGATCATGTGACCTACGGCGATCATCAACGCGAGAGCAAACGTGGAGGCATAAATTAGGCTTAAGTCTCACCACAGTTCGGGGTGGGGGTTTTCAAGGATGCTTATCATATGTTATTTTATGTTTAACTTTTAAAGCCAAGCCGAGCAGTGAACTAACTATTTAATGCCAGTTACTGTCGGCTGTAACCAAGCCACAACACAACACGCGAATCTAACCCCGGGTTTTCACCGGATCCGGTTGCGGTGCGGTTGCGGTGCGGTTGCGGTGCGGTCCGGCGACGCAAGCAATTAGATTCCATTCATTCGAATGGTGCAGTTTACACCGCTTGCGGGTGCGTTGCGTGTCGACTGCGTCTCAGCTGCGGCCTGCCGCAGGCCTTCCGCAAGGATAGACCTATTTTCTATTTTTGCCGGACGCCGCAGCGGTAGGCCTCCGGCAAATGGCAAGCTAGCACAAAACACATCGAGCAGGACAGGAAGACCGACGCAGTTTCACAATAAATTTCCGGTTACCTCTCAGAATAAAACACTCGCCAGCTCCTATTTCGCAAGCTTTTCAGCAAAACGTGACGTGGGCGTCGCCGGGCCATGTGCTCATTCACGGTTTAGACACCAGCGAACATGGACGAGGAGAGGTTTATATTGGAGGTGGAAAACCACAAAATAATATATGACACGGCACATCCTTTTTATAAGGACAACCAAAAAAAGGATGCTGCATGGAATCTCATAGCAGAAGAAGAAGAAAAGGTTAAATCAAAAGAAGTCCACCTCTCTTTCTGCTTCTCTGTTGAGCACAGACTTTCTGTATGTTTGTCGTTGTGAAATGCCACATGATCGCGCGCGCGCGGTCCCGCGAGACACGTTGGGAAGTGGGCGGCAACGGAGCTGCCGGGCCGCAGCTGTGCGGAGCCGGTGTGGGTTGACAAAAAAATTGACCCGTCCGGAGCACGCAGTCAAGACGCACCGCACCGCAACCGCACCGCAACCGCATCCGGTGAAAACCCGGGGTAAGCAGCTTGCTTATCTATCTATCTATCTATCTATCTATCTATCTATTTATTTATTTATTTATTTATTTATTTATTATTTTCCAGTCTGTGTTTCCCTCACGGGACCACGGGAAACAACATAACCACCCACGCAACCACAAGGGTTGCTGCAATACCAATTTTGTCTATTTACTTGATTTAAATTTTTTTAAATTAAGGTTGACAAATGTCAATGCATATAATTTTACCAAACGTTCACCTACCTCATCCTCATGCACTATTGCACTTAGGGTTGAATAAATGCATTCCTATTGCATAATGTATACATACATGAATGTTTTGTTTTTCCAGATAAACTAGTTGTAGTTCTGTATTAATTTAAAAACTAACTTTTTATTTTGTGTAATTATCTGTTATCCATTTCACAAACTTTGTGAACGTCATTGTTCAAAACACCAACTTTTATTGAACATGACGTGATACATTTCATTCAAATATGTCACTTAATTTATGTTTTAATAAGTATATTATTAATAGAAGTACTAGTATTTTTGGATTGTATTAGTTATTACTTTACGTTTAATCTTTACGTATAGCAACAGTGCTTTGTTACAGCTGCACTAGTTTTTATTTTTCAAGTGCCCACTTCAAAGTGTACCTTATTATCCCGATAAATTGCATTAAAATCACATTTAAATTCCATTTTGGTCATCCAAAAGTCTTTACGCATTAAATGCAGTGCTTCTCAATTACTTTTGTTACGCCCGGGCTCCCAGGAAAAATAAACTATTTTGCCCCTCCCTGCTATATGGCATCACGTCATGCCCCAACTCCTCACCAGGGTTCCGACCCCTATTTGAGAAGGACTAGATTTAGGTGGTGGGCCGAGGGCCGTTTTTGTGCATTTGAGTGATCCTCAACGAGGGAGGACTTCATTTTTTGTTAACATCAGCTTTATTTCTCAACAAATGAAACAAAAAATGTTGCCACTCTTATCTCTTGCACATTTTGTATTGATCGGTAACTTTGTCGCGGTCCGACATGCATGATGTGTTGTGGTTATTGTCCAATGACACGCTTTAAAATGCGCCCTCTCGGTTTGTTTTTCCGGGTTTGTATGCACTCGTGATCTGTAATGTTTACGCTCTATCGTTGTTGATACCTTATATTACTACACGCATCGACACATTTATTGCTAAAACAACACTGTTGTACATCAGTCACTTTCAGAAAGGTAACATGCGTCAACATCGTTGAAGTTCGTCTTTATGTATGTAGGAATGGAAGAATGTTTATTTGTTGTGATTGTATTGTATTGGTGTTCGTGAGTGATATTGGTCGATACCAATACCGATAACTGATACATTTGTTTTTTTATATTTAAAGCTACTATATGGAGGATTTCCCGAAGAAATATCTTAACAATAG
Source organism: Festucalex cinctus (assembly GCF_051991245.1). Classification (NCBI taxonomy): domain Eukaryota; kingdom Metazoa; phylum Chordata; class Actinopteri; order Syngnathiformes; family Syngnathidae; genus Festucalex; species Festucalex cinctus. The sequence continues at coordinate 54,213,465 of NC_135411.1, forward strand.
CCTTTTTATTTGACCATTTATGACTAAAACATATTCTAATTAGTAGATCAACATCTTAGCTGTTCACAATGGGTACTCCTACAAGCCTCTGGCCAATATTATTTAGGCAGCGTCCGGTCCGAATGTTTCGAATTTCCCGCCCTCTGTCTGCGGGATGTGACATCATGCGCAGTCTCGTCAGTTGTTTCCTGTAGTCGCGAAGACGGAACTAGTACAGATTTTCGCTGCCCCAGACACCCGCTGTTACTCCGCGGAAGACTGCTTTAAAAAAAAAAAAATGAAAACAATGTCAAGTGCCACGAAAAAAAAATCTAAACTTGATAGTGGCCGACGCCGGCAAGAACGAGAGTGAATATCGGTTTGACATTGGTTTTCTTTCTACTCCGAAAGGTAAGAAGCAGAGTATCTTGACATTTAGAAAAAAAATGTGTTGTTTTGAAATAGCAGTAACCTCAAGATCGATCACTTCTCGGTCGTAACTGGGGTGAAAGGAGGTAGACAGCAACATTTAGCATGAAAGGGGCGGCAAGGTTGAATGAAATAGAAAAGAATGACTTTATGAAGAACAGATGTTCCATTCCGCGGCGTTTCAATCAGGCTAAATGTTGCCTTATTTTCCTCCGTGAAAACAGCCTATTGTAGCTACATTATGCTAACGGAATGTGAACGGTACTACTGAATGGCAATAACATTCACAGCCGTATCACACTATGTAGTGAATGGGTCTATATGTTTTTCACAATCATCAATTTCCATAAATGACGGCCCACCTTTTGGCTAATGCACAATGACACTAGCCTCGGGGCGACAAACTAATAATGACTAGAATCAAGTTGACGTCTGTCGAGCGGGGTGACTACAATATGTAACTGCATATTGACGTTGGAATGAGGTCCAATTAATTGACGTAATTTGCACATCGTTTTGGAGTACAGCACAGGACTGGACTTCGACCGACTATTGCAATATGATCTGCACGTCCCGTGGACATCAATTGTTTAGTGCGGATCGAGAGTCTCATTCCGTGAAGTGGCCAGCTTTGTATAACATTATAAAACTTCTTACCTCTGAAAACATAGTTTAATTGGATATGAAGAGCCCAGTCTTCAGTATTGAGGTCGTGCACGTACGAGTGTGTGCAGCGTGTACGAGCGTGCAGTTTGTTTTCGGCCACAGGTGGCAGTAGCGATTTGAAATTTTAAATTTTCCATATAGCTGCTTTAATATAGCCTTCATATAATCTGCAATTTGTTCATCCAGGAATGGAAAAACTGATGTTTTAGTAGCTCTGATTATGACAGCAAACAAATGTGTCTCTTTCAAATGTGTATTTTCTATATGAAATCCAATCAAAACAATGACGTTCACAAAGTTTGTTTTTGAAGAATCTTAAACTAAAACGTGTTTTCATCAAAATTGCAAGACATAATTGCATTATCAAATAAACATACTCAATATCAGTGAGCACCAAAATGTATAGTATGTACAATGTACAAAAATGGCATCATTGGAGCCCAACTAAATACACAACTGTCCACCAAAAGTTCCTAGATCCGGGGTAAAGTTCCTGCTGTGGAAATAAAACCTTATGCGCGGCTGAACAGATGGCCGTGTCGCACGACCTCTGCAGGTATCATATCCAATTAAAACTGGGCCAAGTACAAAATAAGACTTAGCGTCCTCTTGCACTCTAATCCACACAAATGGACGCACACAAAACAACAAAACAGCTAGAGCATGATGGTAAGAAAAAAAAAGGTAGTTTAAGGAGGAAATTGAAGTCATGATTGCCTGGTGCAGAAGAACGGGAAGTAAAGATGAATAATGAGCTGTAACAATGGAAACATAGAAGGCATGCACGAGATGTAACATCAGAGGCTCTCGCTAAACCAGAAAGCATAACCGAGAGGAGCTCGCCACTTCAGGCACACTCGGTCACACCTCAGTCAGGACACGCCATAAAGGGGCGACACCCTGCAGCACATAATGCCATGTGATGAGCCTCCATCATATAAGTGTGACCTATCAACTTTATGTTGTCTAAAAAAGGTGGGAAGACTGCCAAAAATTAGCTGTACCACTTTTTGGCACTCTATGTCAGTATAGCAGTTGTAGCTAAATGTTGGCGCTAAGCCCTTTTTGGACCCTTTAGGAAATACCATCATGCTTTCCCCCAGCGTTTTATTAGCTAGGCGGCCCACCAGGCTAAGCTCCCGCCACCCCCCAAATGATAAATACTACTTGTAGTCGACGCATGTCACCGATTCGCCGTCTGTCGCTGACTCACCATGTGCCAGGGCTCGAAATAAGCGGCATTAGGGGATTAAGTGCTAGGTTGATTGTGTTGTAGCGCTTCAGATATTGAATAGTTTAGTATTCGATTATTCTACCGAAACTTCCATAGAAACCATTTTTATTTGCTTCAAGAGCAATTAGAAACAAAAAAAGAGAATATAAAATAATTTAATAAATAAACGACCAATTGGTTTCATTTAAAAAAAAAACAATTCCTACTACTTATATTTACATTAGCCTATGTATAGCAGCAATCTATTTTCTTGTGTAGAAATATTTCTGTGGGACAATGTCAAGCACAAAAATGCAGTACATTACATTTCAGTTTAAACTTAGCATTTCTTGTATTAAAAATATAAAGCATTAATTAAAAAAAAACATTAACACCCTTCATGCCACTTCACTTGAGTAGTAGGTGCCATATTACACAGTAGGTTGATGGCTGTGCATTTATGATCTTAAACCAGATAACAAGGAATAAGACAAATATTTTTTATACCAGTGGTTCTTGACCTTTTTTCAGTGACGCACCACCTGTGAATTTTTTTTTTCAAGCCAAGTACCCCCTAACCAGCACAAAGTATTTCCGATTGAAAGACTAATAATAATAATAATAATAATAATAATAATAATAATAATAAGAAGAAGAAGAAGAAGAAGAAGAAGAAGACTTACAACCGAGTGCTGTGCCATCATAATCTGATTGATTTTTTGTTTGTTTGTTTGTTTGTTTTAACTTTTGAACTCTCTTTTCATTGATGTGTTCTCTTGAACTATTTGGAAATAGAGAGAAATAACTAAAAAAGAAATAATCTTATTTTTAACTTTTTTACTTATTTTAAACAGCTTTAATTAAGTGTTTTTTTAATTAGTATTTTTATTTTTATTTTTATTTTTATTTTTATTTTTTATTTTTATTTTTATTTTTTTCATTATCATTTTAAACTTCCTTATGTTAAATTTTTTAAAGTTTGTTGAATAATGTTTTAAGATTGTTAGTTTGTAACCTATTTTCATTTATTTTTCTTCCTCTGAATGTTAACTACTGTTTCTTGATGCTTATGTGTTGTCTTTCCTCGTGTAAAGCACATTGAGTTGCCTTGTGTATGAAATGTGCTATACAAATAAACTTGCCTTGCCTTGCCTTGCCTATTTATAAATAAAGACGTGCACATAAAAATTATTATCAACATTAAGTGTCCTCCTTTGGGCTCATTGTAAAGCTTTCAAAAATAAATACTTAATGGAATTTTAAATAACATTTTCAAGTGATTGACAGGTAATTCTTGGTGGCATATGACAAGTTGTGTCAAACCATTCTGGTATAGGGGAGATGCTGGGTTTTTAGGGCACTGAAATTGAAAACCATACTTGAATTAAAAATTACTTTTATGAATTTATATTTTTCTGAAATATTTACATATACTTTTGAAATATATTTTAATATCTCCTGTACCCCCTGGAGTGCCTTCACGCACCCCCATTTGAGAACCACTGCTTGCTTTATACTACTGGAAGTTTTGGGAGTCTTCCAACTAAAATGAAGACACCTTGAGAGGAAACAAATATTTCCTTCATTTGACTTTACAAAAAAATATATATATATACAAAATATTGCCACTTAGATTACTACAGTGAGCAAAACTTATAAATACACTGTATGATGTAATTATGGTTGTGGGCATGTACTGCACTCAGAGTATGTTGATAATGTAACTCATGATGGTAGCAGCAGAATGAATTTTGTTGGACATTTTGATGGGCAATTTACAGGGAAAAGCATTGGCAAAGGCTAAAAAGTGGAAGGTCTCAAGTTTGGTACAGTACGTTCTGTGCAGAAATGACTGTATATGCAGCATTTTTATACTCGGCTCTACATGCCCCCGATGTAAAGGCCTACAAAAAACAGTGTGAATCAAAGTTATTTGCAATGAACAGTAAATATATAAATTAATAATTGATGTTGACTTCGTTTTTTTGTGCAGTTTTTCAAGAATGTAAAGCCTGCCGTGAGATGAGCCTGAAGTTTGAACCCACGTTGGACTCAAATGTAAAAAAAAAAAAAGACAGTTGGAAGAGTATGTGACATGAGCAAAGAGAATAATTGAGTGCAAATTAATCATTGGAATGTACTCGACGTGGTCTGTAATGCACGCTACATTTTTTTTTTCTTTTGCTATTTGAAATATGGTCAGCAGTAGTATATCCAAATTAGGCGTGTGACGATATCTCGATACGGCGATACATCGCGATATTTTCTCTCACGATGGGTTATTGATATGCCTATGCCAAGTATCGATACAGCCGCTGTAACGGCTCCATTGTTCCTTATTGCGCAATTACTTGGCGGGCCGCTAGAGGGAGCGCCTCATAAGAGTGGTGGGGAAATGTGCGGCAGTCTTCAGCCAAAGAAGACCCAAGTAAACAAAACGCCGCCTGCATACAAGTCAGATGTGGATATATTGATAGTGTGGAATGGATACATTTCGGATTTTATCAAATGGAATAGAGAAGAGACGGACTTGGGTGTATACAAGAACTGTCTCACAATAGTTACACTGGAAACATGACGAATATGACAACCACTTAGAGCGGCATCATCCAGGACTAGACTTGCTAAAGGTAAGAGCTAATTCTCTCTTTGCTAATTTAATTCTCCAAGGGCAAATGGTTGATCATGCACAGCATCTCTGTGTATATTTGCAATCGATTTCCACCTGTAAAGCGTAGTTGTGAATGATGGTTTTCACTACGTGATTTAGTTAGGCGTCAGGGGCACAAGATGTCTTGCTCGGTGAGTTTAAGCGGGGGCAATACGACACGAAAAACACACACAACGCTGTGATAGTTACAAAATGAAATGGAGCTCAGTCGGGCCACTCTCCCGAACTTCCAAACTACACTAGTGCAACAAGAAATGATTAATGGCAAACTAACACACAAGAGCGGAGGCTCGCTAAGGAAACGAAGGGAGAAAGGAACACATACAAATAGCCAGACCACGACTGAAGACAACCAGATAAAATAACCGGTCATTTCACTGAGAAAAAGAATTCCAACTTTGTAAGAGGAGATCAGGGCACTGTACTAATGCACTTGAGTCGTCACGAGTAGGTCTTACCGGCGAGCCAACAACGGATGGACACCTATCATTTTTTTTACCATTTCCACTAGGGGTGTTAAAAAAAAATCGATTCGGCGATATATCGCGATACTACATCGCGCGATTCTCGAATCGATTCAATAATCGGCAGAATCGATTTTTTATTTTTTATTTTTTTTTATTTTTAGGATTCACACCTTGAGCATGGAAGAATGTTATATGAACGGCACATTAAGCCTTAATATTTTTATTTTAATGCTGTTCAAACATGAAACAGATTACAACCTCTATAAGACTGAAATTTCAGATAAATAAATAATACATTTTCATATAAATCTTACACTCTACAAGCTTACTGATTAGTATTTTCTAAATATGAATGAAAAAAAATCGCAACAATCGACTTATAAATTCGTATCGGGATTAATTGGTATCGAATCGTGACCATTCGTATCGGGATTAATCGGTATCGAATCGAATCGTGACCTGTGAATCGTGATACGAATCGAATCGTCAGGTACGAGGCAATTCACACCCCTAATTTCCACGCATTCCATCAGTAATTGGGATCTCAAATCATATGTGCTGAAATCTTTTTTTCTTTTTCTTTTTTCATTTTAAAGAAAAGCACGAGCTTACTTTTACTTGTGTAAGACATTTATCTGACCAGCGAGTGACCCAGTTTTGCATAAGTTTCTATGAAAAATGTGTATTATATCATCAATATTAGTTTTAAAACATATCTTTATACTTTTTGAAGCACACAATTTCTGATCAATGTTAATATTGATTTCATTGGATTTAATATTTAAAATTTCAATTAAATTTAATTCAAAATTCATAAAATGAAACAACTGACTATGTAACTGTCTGGCATGTTGTATAACAGGAGTGTTTAAGAAAGACATACATTTGTTCACAAAAGTTCTCTGTTGAGAAGACATTTGTATTTGTTTCAAAAAATGCACTAAATTACTCACTATGAAGAAGACACCAGTTTCAATATGTTTTTTTCAGTGATGGTATGAAAATGAACTATTTTGTCATTGAAAAAACATCAGTTTAGGTCTTGAGTAGATTTATCGTGATTATCGTGGACTTATTTCCTGACCAATATATCGATAATCGCAGTATCGTCATATCGCGAGATAATCGTTATCATGAGCCTCGTATCGCGTATCGTATTGTGAGGTACCCAGAGGTTCCCACCCCTAATCCAAATTACAATGTCTATGTACCTTAACAATGGCGAAGCCGTGTACATTCCAGCATGATTCCATTCGGTGGGGGAAGACGTGCGCGGGCTCCTCTTTGACAGCGAGGACCCCGCCGCCACCTCCCTCTCAGGCGTGCACTGCTTGCAGTAAACCGGGGACATTGCAAACTGTAGTTCTTTGGCTTGGTGCCGCAAAAATCTTGCTCGTTTCCAAAACCCGGACATGTATTTTAGCGCGTGAAGTTCTGCGCGAGTGGGTGACGTCAGCACACTGGTGTACGTATAATGTTGCATTCAAGTGCGCCATGGAAAATCGTCAAACTCTTCCACTCTTCCCACACAGTCACAACTTTGAAAGACGTGCTTCAGAACCAAAACATGGCACAGTTTGATTTTACGTGAATCGGTGCTCGGAAGTACCAACCCAAATCGGTCCTTACCACAAAAAGTACCGTCTTTGGTACCCATTTCTAGTGACCGACGCCTACCCCCTGTGCCGTCGGGCCTGACGTCGGCACGTCGCATAGAAAATTACGTCAATACACACCGCACCGACTATTACGTACCTACAGCGCATGTGCGAGAAGTAATTCTCCTCCATACCATTGGCGGCGGTAGTCATTATTCCTAAAGGCAACCCGAAACCTCTTTACGGGGGCGGGATATAAAAATGTAAACAATGCATACCGGTTACTTTTTCTCTCAGGATGTACTCCCACGTGAATGAAACCCTCCGACTTTTTGCACAGTATCGTATATAAAACCTTTTAATGGTAATATCATACAATGCCTCTCTCTTAAACCAAAGAGACAAAGCCATCTTCCCAATCATCTGTCCAGACAGACATTTTATGTTGTTTTATGTTTAGGGTACAGCAGGGTGATGATGCGCAAAATGAGCGGGGAAAAAAATGGTCCAGGCTATCTATCAGTACTGTTTATCTGAGTTTGCTTGCCCCGTGTGCTGATTCGCTAGCTAACAGCCAATCACAGTGATTAAATGCCCCAACGCCGAGTCAACATGTTGAATTTGCTGAAAACGCCCCCAACCTAATAACGAGAACAATTTTGGAACCAAGTCTAGATAATTTTAGTGATGCAACGATATCCTAACATCACAATACGATATTATCGCGATATGAAGGTCACGATACGATAATTATCACGATATTGTGGGGGGGTTGGCGGTATTTAAAAAAGATCACAATATTGTGTAAAAAATAAATAAATAAATAAATAAATAAATAAATAAATAAATAGATAAATAAATAATAAAAAAATTACAAAAAGCTCATACTAAAAAAGCACAACATTGTGCTTTTTTACATAACAGCAATGCATATAAACCACCTACAATCTCTAATAACAATATTGAGTCACTTATTTGCTAATGCAACCACGCAATGATCGGTTCACAAGCAGATTCGGTTCCCCTTCATCTGACAATTACAATTAGCATAGATTTTAAACATAGAAGGCCAAAACATCCCTAATGAAAATTAAATTGCACTAATAAACTAACCACTAGAAGGTGCTAGAACTGCACAAATGGAAATCAACCTGACTTTTTTCACAGATGTGTTCCTTTTAAATATTGTGAACATGACGACGACGATATTGTGGCAGTTTTAATATCACGATATCGCCCTTATTGTTACATCCCTAATAATTATCAGATACAGTATGAACTGAAAAACAGTTCTTGTTGAGGAAAATGAGATTATCTGCCTTCAAGCAATGTGCCAGCAACGTTGTGCCTGGCCTGTTGTAGAAGACAAGAATACATGCTCGCTGACTTTAAAAATACAGTAGCAACTCTTGTATATGGTTCACGGGTGCTGTGGTTTCCGAGTACTTGAGTATTCTTTTCAGCGAATACTTTTTTACTTGTACTTGAGTGATTTTTTATGACTACTTTTTACTTTTACTTAAGTAATATTATTTTGAAGTAACGCTACTCTTACTTGAGTACAATTTTTGGCTACTCTACCCACCTCAGCTCATAGCACACACTTGGGCTACCTTGCGTCCTGTAGTGTGTTCCCTTATTCTAATCAGTTCCCCAAGCAACGTGAACGCAAACTAACAATACTATTGTTACAGTATCAAGCTGAAGCTGTTTATTACACTCCAGTTGAGGTTAACTGTAAATCTAAACACACAAAACGAAGAATATTATAGAGTGCACACTTAAATGCAAACACACTTTGTTTAGCTTGTTTCCCAAACGTAGCTAGCTCAAACCTAATGCACAGTGAAAAGCGCCATTGACTAGCTAACACTACTTAGTGCGCTACTCGCGGCACTTTTATTACCCAAAAGAATGGCTATTCATACAAAACACTGAAGGAATGTATACAGAGAAGCTTCTTAACATTACTCACCCGCATATGCTCTTCCTACGATGCAAAAAAAAACAACAAAAATTTTGATTGGCACAACTTGGTCATAACTTTTTTTCTTCTACTCTCTAATGTAGCTACAATTTAAGAGTGTATCTGAACGTGCGTTGCCACCCTGCCCCTAAGTGGCCAAATTGTGTACAACATAGGGATGTCACGATATCCAAACATCACGATACGATATCACGACATGAAGGTCATGGTATGATAATAATCACGATATTGTGGGGAGGTAGCGTTAAAAAAAAATAAAAAATAAAAATAAAATATTGAAATCACAATATTGAAAAAGAAAAAGAGCTCATACTAAAAAAAAAAAGAAAATATTGTGCTTTTGTACATTACAGCAATGCTTATAAACAACCTACAATCTCTAATAACAATAGTGATGCACTTACTTGCTAATGCAAGCACACATTGAGTTCCTCCACCTATTGACAGGGTTTATACACATTAAGGCCAAAAAATGCCTTGTGAAAAAAACTAGCCACCAGAGGGTGACAGAACTGCACAAATGGAAATCAACTTGGACTTTTTTAACAGATTTGCTGCTTTTAATATCGTGACATGACGGCGACGATATATTGGGGCAGTTCTAATATTGTGATATCACAATATTGCCATTATCGTTACATCCCTAGAACAAAGTGGACAATAAAGGAACACACAAACAAGGCCAAGACAGTATAAAATCCATCCATCCATTTTCACTTATTCCTCACAAGGGTGTTGTGGGTGCTGGAGCCTATCTCACTTTGAGCAACTTTGGGCAGTCGCAGGGTACACTGTGAACTGGTTGCCAGTCAATCCAGGGCACACACAGATGAACACGCATTCACACTCACAATCACACGTAGGAACTATTTAGCCTCTTCAATTAACCTACCATGCAAGTTTTTTTTTGGGAATGTGGGAGAAAATCAGAGTACCCGGAGAAACTCCACGCAGGAACGGGGAGAACATGCAAACCCCACCCAGGAAGGCTGGAGCCTGGAATAAAACTCTGCACTGGAATCAAAGGCGGACGTGCTACCCAGTCACCGCTTAATCCAATATAGAAAATAAATGCCACTAAATAACACCTCCATGGTTCATATGTACTGTAATAACTAATGGTGTCCCACTGTTTCAGAGGCTAACGCTCAGCCCAGTATACAAATGTCATGTTGTTCACGTCATCGTGAAAATCATTAAAGCACACACACAGGAAAAAAAAAAAAAGATTGCTAATGCGAGCTGTTTACTATCCTCCGTGGTGGTGTTGCAAAAAGTAAAAGCGGAAATGA